>NW_015557134.1:1811622-1860936 GCF_001515605.1 Sinocyclocheilus anshuiensis | reverse complement strand
AAAAAAAGAAAAATGCACAAAGAACTTGTATGGAGATTTTTCCATCTACAGATTTTTTCCTGACCTTCTTTTATCTGTAAATTGAGGGTGCACACTATTGCTGAAAAACAATCACTACTTAGCAGTCAGATGTCCAGTATGCATAAAGGCACCGATCCCTAAACAAGGCCATATCTGCAGATGAGACTTTTTTTGTAGAAGCACTTTTTAAATTTGAACTAGCACCTCATGACTACACCACGTTATGTATGAGAAGCTGCAAAAGACACAGGCGCAAGTGGAATGTACAAAACATGGTGACATAGATTTTTAAGTAAATATAATGGCCGATATATTGCGTCACCAAAAATGATTGAGGTCATGTATATATATTGCGCGATAAGTCGATATATTGATTATTGCGACAGGCCTATGCCTGCTGTTCATCCAATCAGTGACAGTGACACCGCAAATGTGCAAATAAGAACGTTAACCCGGGGTTTAGGAATGTACAGTGTGAAACGTCTGTTAATGAATGCCCAGGATTAACAATTAACCCCAGGTATAGTATGGGCAGTGTGAAACGTGATTACAGATAACCCAGGATTCCATTTATCCGGGGTTTAGGATGACCCAGGGTTAACCATTTTAAGTGTGAAAAGCCCTAGAGTGGATTATAAGAACTAGAGTTTGTTGCATGTTCTTTGTATTTCTGAGAACTGTAATGGTGAATAGTGATTAAATATCTGAGTAGGAAAGCTAAAGGTTTTTGGTTTGAACAACAACAACAACAAAAAAACATAAAACTCATATGGGGTAATGCATAAGCTGTTACCATTGTGCAAAACATTTAATACCAGGTTAGTCCTGTAATAAGCGCTTTGTGGTTCCCATTCGCTCCCATTGCCAGCATCCACTGGTGCATGTTTAAGTAATAAGGTTTGACTGTTTGTTTTTACAATTTTGTCTCATTTATTTGTAACTTGTTGTCGTGTGATGTCAGGATGCATTTGTTTCTTTGTTCAAAATCGTACTGTTGCTGTGCTATTTCGCAAGTGTTGTCGTCTCAGGAGTGTTCATGTAGCCTAATGAATATTCATGTGATTTTGTCAATAGTTTAAGACAACAAACTGTTTGATTCCCAAATATGTTACTGCATTTCTTAACAGAAATTGGGCTGTAGTACATAATACCGAACAATGTACATTTTAAAGATAATAATAATTTTAAAAAGGTTTAATTGTTTTAGTCATGTAGGGTTGACCATACATTCTTTTTTTCTCTCTGACCTGTCCTGGCCAGGATTTCTAAATTACCCAAAAGGTCTGGGTTTTGGCTTTGTTTTCCTGTTGACGTGCTCTCTGCAGTCCTCATATGTTAAATCTATACATATTTGCATTGCTTTAAACCGTTTTCTGTAGATCCCACCTTCTCGCATGCCACAATTGGTCAATTGTGTACAATGCCTGCACGTTATTGGTCAAACTACTTGACCAATAGTACATTCAGCAAGAAAGAAAACAATAGGAAAACTAACACAAAACCCAGAAATATTGGCTAGATGTACTGTAAGCCAAGGCAACTTGACTTTTTAAATGGATAGTTCACCCAAAAATGAAAATTCATTAATTACTTACCATCATGTCGTTCCAAACCCGTAAGACTTTTGTTCATCTTCGGAACACAAAGTAAGAAATTTTTGATGAAATCCAAGAGCTTTCTGACCCTGCATAAACAGCATGAAAACAAAAATAACGACTTCAGTCGACAATTCTTCCCTTCCGTACCAGTCTCCGCCACATGTTCGCGAGAGTATCACAAAGTAATACAAAAAGTATTCTCATAGCTTCAAAAAATTTCGGTTGAACCACTGATGTCTCATGAACTATTTCAATGATGCCCTTACTACCTTTCTGGGTCTTGAACGTGGTAGATCCGTTGCTGTCCTGCATAGAAAGCTCTCGGATTTCATCAAAAATATCTAAATTTATGTTCTGGAGATGAACGAAGGTCTTACGGGTTTGGAACGACATGAAGGTGAGTATTTAATTTCATTTTTTTGGGGGGTGAACTATCCCTTTAAAGGGTCATGAAACCCCCTGTTTCAGCACTGGTTAGTTCTCAACACCGTTTTAAAAAACGCTAACAACACGGACAACTTTGGTTTCAAACAGTTTAATTTCACTCCCATCGAGTTAAAAACACAAATAAATGCACAGCCATTTGCACTCTGCATCGAAAACATATATATGAACATGCTGTTGCACCTCTGATAACTTTTAAGGCTTATTCTGAGGCGTTTACAGTATATAAGCCTTTTGACGGGTTATGCCAAGGAGCTGTAAAAACGGTTACACTCACCAAGTGAATGAATCGCGTTTGTACCGAACTCTTATTACAAAGCAAAAACAAACACTCTCCTTCGATCCATGAACGTTTCTCTCAGTTAATGTACACGATCTCACAGTCTGAAGCATCTGTCATAGCAAATCAGCACATGCTGTTATGCAATAATTAAGCGAAGCGTCTTCTCATAGGATAAGAACACGCAGTCTCATGAATAATTTAATAGACACCGACGCGTCATCATTGTACTATAGTCCTTTGCCACGTCACAAATTGTAACGTCAACACGATGTAGATTTTAAACCCGGAAGATGAAAATAGCGCAAAAAAAGCTTAAAATTAACCAGTTTTCTCCAACAATTCAAATTAACGGATGCTAACATGGTCTTCTATATGTTGATGTGCAACACAAACACCTCTGCTAAATTCTCTGAAAAAGTAGTCTGGGGTTTCATGTGTTTTTCTTTTTGGAATTTGGCACACTACTAGCACTATTTATACTACAAAGCAGCATAGAATAGTGCATAAGTATGCGAATTGGGATGCACTAGTAATTCATACTACACACATTCACACTATATAGATAATGTTTTTTTAATAATCACAAAGTAAGTTCTAAATCAAATGTAATATCTACTCTAGATTATATTATATGATATTATGTAAGTCGTCTTGGGCTTATACTGAAATCTAGTGGTGTGGATGCAGCATCACAAACAATTTACAGTTATCAATGGGGTGATAGAATTTGCAGTCAGCCATGATTTATTAATTCTATAAGCATAAATTGTCTAGTAATGTGGGGATTTGACCAGTCGTGATCTCAACATGACAGCCCTCATGAGACGACCCACCCCATGTTAAATAAACAGCTCCTATTAGGCAATACAGTTTTTTTTTCTGTGAAAACCTAATTTATTTTTACAGTGTACTGTAAAATGGTCTTTTTATGAGTTTAAATGTTAATCATAATAAACTCAACATGTTCTCACAGCACTGTATCCAAGCGATGACCCTTTTGGTCATGGCTGCTTACAAGCACACAAATGTTCATTGACTGGCTTCCGAGAAGCAGACATTGAACTCCATTTGTCAAGAAGTTTTATGGCAGAGAATTATTTTGTTCTGAAGGATGAGCTGGGCCAAGAATGATCTTGTCCTTACATGTACTTGGTAAATTATTCATCTGGGCTCAGCATCATTCACATTCATGGCTGCTGATTACTCTAAATGCTTTAGCCCTGGGGGCTGAACAGTCCCCTGACTGCTCACATTAATAAAAGCTAATTAATGGAAGGGTTAGGAGAGCAGTATGGGAGTGATGAACGATGGTTAAAGCTCTGGTCAAATATTCGGCCATTAATTGGTTTTACAAAGTCATCCTCCACGATCACAGTATCTGCCATGTCATTGACTCCGTGCTGTACACATTACAGACTAGATGCATAATGAGAGCGAATGATTTTTGTGTGTAAGAATCACTTTTAAAAATCCATATTACAGTGGTTACATATATAGCCACCACAGAGTGCTGCAGGGATGATGAATTTCTGTAGGCCAACCTGTAAGTTTGCATCACCCTGGTTTCCTCAACAGAAACCCAACAGGATTTTTTTCATTGAATTTTGAACTATAGAGAGTAGATGAATTTTCCTGTTCATTGTGATGTTTATTATCCCTGACAACCTTTGTAGTTCCATTTAGCCACTTGTTAGCAACCACCTTTTTCAAGACAAGTAAAAGCTTTAAAACAATTACAAGGAAATATTACTGATGTGTTTTATGTCATGGAATAAAACATAAAAATATCTTGAGCTTGCATAAGCCGCAGACCGCTGGGCTGTTTGTTTGTTTGTGATGATCCGTGTTTGCGTTTTGTCTGGTTCTTTTTCGTTTTTGGACTACCGTCTTGGACTACTTTCGTTTTGGACTACTGGACTACTGTTCGGACTATTGTTGGATCTGCTGTGAATCCCTCTGGTTTCTTGGATACTACTCTGTGGTCGGTTTTTTACTACCTTGATTCAACGTGGCATGCTTTGTTGACGCCGGGAACTTCTTGGTTGTCGGTTTACTGCGAGCCCTCTACCTCTTCGGTCCTCCATCTATTGGACTGACTGTCAGGTGAGTTAACACTCTTCTTGTCAGTTTGTCTACTGGCTTACTGTCTGGTAGGGTAGCCTTCCTCTCAGTGAACTTTTGTAGATGCTGCGATGATTGTGGTTCTGGCTAACGTGGTTTTGCTGAAGGCTGGCATTCCTATGGCAATCGCCAACATGTCAATAGCTCTAAGGCTCATTATAATTTTTTGGGTCACTATTGGATCTAACCCCAACATGGAAATTGGATATGGCGTTCCTATGGCAATTGCCAACACGTCAATAGCTCTAAGGCTCATTATTATTTTTTTGGTCACTATTGGATCTAACTCCAACATGGAAATTGGATATACGCCCTGCGAGCTAAAGGCTCTAAATGGGCACCTGCATCTCGACTCCGCGACGTACGAACACTGCCGTACACTTGCTATCATTCGTCGCCCACGTTATTTACATCGCTCGTCTAGAAGGACTTTCAGTATTCATCAGCCATCATCTACTGTGATCCCGTGCGTCTGGTCTAGTAACAGGGCTCTGAGTAAGCTGAAACGTTCTCAAAGGAACTGATGACATCCAGATATATACTGCTTGTCAACCAGATTCTACCCATTCGATGGCATCCTTATCTTCATGTGTCAGTGAGTTAAAGGATTGGCTACATTCAAATTTTCTTAGTCTGAACTTGAGTAAAACAGAAATTTTAATAATTGGTCCCCCATCTCTAATAAAAAATAAAATTGATGTTTCTAGCTTTGACCTTGACGCTTTTTCTATTTTCCCATTGGCTACTGTTAGAAACTTAGGTATCATTCTAGACCCATCTCTGACCTTGGATGACCACATTAGCAAACTCTCCAAAGCTGCTTTTTTCAACTACGTCGAATTGCGCAACTTCTTCCTTTCCTCAATAGAAAAGATGCGGAATCATTAGTGCATGCATTTATTACCACTCGCCTTGACTATTGTAATGCTCTTTTCTCTGGCTTACCAGCTCACTCCATCGTTCGTCTGCAGTACATTCAAAATTCTGCTGCCAGATTATTAACTTCCACAAAAAAATCTGCTCACATCACCCCTATTCTATTTAATCTTCACTGGTTGCCTGTATCTATTTTCTTCTTATATACCTTCTCGCGCACTCCGGTCTTCTAATTCTGAACTTCTTTGTGTACCTAGGTTCCGCCTATCTTCAATGGGCGGCAGGTCCTTCTCTGTTACTGCACCCAAACTTTGGAATTCACTTCCTCTGGCACTCAGAACAGTCACCTCTTTCAGTGAATTCAAATCAAAGCTTAAAACTTATTTGTTTAATCAACACTATCACTAATTTACATTGTGTATTTGTCTGTTTTGTTTTTCTATTTCTGTCTTTTCTACATAATCTGTGTTATATGCAACTGCATTATTTGTAACTGAATTGGGCAAATGTCCAATGAAATTGTTTCTTTGTAATCAGTATTTGCTGCTTTGGTGTACCTTGTAGAGCATCCTTGAGCTTGGGAAAGGCGCTATATAAATTAAACATATTATATTATTGTTATTAACCAAAAGCCTATTCAAAAACTGAATGACTTCAGGTTGACAAAACCTGAAGTGCTAAAATGCTAACTTGTTTCTGGGGTTTGGCCTACAAAAATACATCATCCCTGCAGCCACACCAGCAAACAATAACTTTGTTTATTAGTGTGCTGCAGTTATGTCATCTGCCCTTTTAAATGGCCTTTAAAGTAGGGTGGATTCTGACTGGCTGTCAATAATTTTATCATTCATCAGCTGGGGAAAAAAAAACTTTTGAAAGTGAGTTCAATTATATCATTCTTCAGTGTCGTTAACGTTATAGTTGTGGTGCGGATGTCTCTGTTCGCATAGAACTAATATTAAAACTATTGAATTATTATAGTTATCCACCTTATTTCCGACGAGCCTATACTGTGTTTTGAATTATGGCTGGCACTACCGATTTGGGGAACTTCCATTCAAAAAGACTAAACTAATCATTTCAAATCATAAGGTTGCCCTATAAATAAAGCTTATCCGTCTGTTTGACTGAATGAACTGTCGATTTTCCTTCATGTTTTATTTTTCAGACATTATGAGAATAACGTAACGCTTGGCATTTAAACGTGACATGTTATAACAAGAATATCAATGGCAAGAGCTCTTTTCAGTCGCTGCATTCTTTTCCTCATATTTTATTTTTCCCTTTGAATTCAGCTGTAATATTATGAAAAAGGACAACATACACTGCACATTTGTGGTCTGTTCTCCTGATTTAATTTACTGGAATGCAATCTCATTTATTTCCTCAAATCTTCACGTCTCTTTCCAGGTTTGTTTGTTTCACAGCTAAATACAATTTATTTTCTGACAAAATGACAGAGATCACTTTGAAATAGCATTACACGATGAGGAAGTTAATGAACATTTTTGATTAAGGCAATGTATGTTACATAATACAGATATAAAGTGATATTTCACCCGTCCGTTATTGCTGTGGAAAGATCGCGCTTTTGGGGTTATTCTTGGTCTGTTGAAACTAACTTGTTTATGCTTTTACACTTTTAAATGTCATTTTAATGTTCAATGGTTGAAGGGTAAGTAGAATAATGCCATCTCATTGTACCCAGTTAAAAAAAAAAACTTTATTATTGCGTTCATAGAACGAACCTTTCACTGTTTAAAGCTTAACGGAAGGTACACCCATAATTCACTCATGGGGCGTAGGAATAAGGTGGATAGGCATCGTTCTTTGTGTGAACAGGCATTCACTCTGGGAATCCTTCAATGTTATTAGTTCATAACTGACTTTGAAGCGTGACTCATATTTGGTTATGTCTAATTTGAGATAGGAATCCTTGCATGATGTATATTTTAGGATTGTGAGACTTACTGTAGATTAGTATATTTACTAATATACACTGCCATTCAAAAGTTGGGATCAGTCATTTTTATTGATTTTTAAGAAGTCTCTTCTGCTCATCAAGGCTGCATTTATTTTATAAAAAATACAAAAAAAACAACAAAATAGTACTGTGAAATATTATTACAGTATAAAATAACGGTTTACTATTTTAATAGGCTATAATTTAAAATGTACTTATTCCTCTTATGCTAAGCCGAATTTTCATCAGCTGTTACTCCAGTCTTCAGTGCCACATGATCCTTCAGAAATCAGTCTAATGCTGAATTATGATCAATGTTGGAAACAGTTGTGCTGCTTAATTTTTTTTTGGATCCTGTGATAGAAATCTTTTCTAACAATATATGTCTTTACTATCACTTTTTATCAATTTAACACATCCTTGCTGAATAAAAGTATTAATTTCTTTCAAAAAAGAAAGAAAAAAATTACTAACCCCAAACCTTTGACCAGTAGTGTATATTGTTACAAAAGATTTCTGTTTTAAATAAACGCTGTTCTTTTTAACTTTTTATTCATCAGAGAATCCTGAAAAAAATATCACAGTTTCCAAAATAAAAAAAGAATAGGTATTCTGTTGCCCCTTATTCCCCAAATAAAATCTGAAGCAATTCAGCTGCGAATCATTATAATATAAGATTAAGTTAACACATAAACCGAGAAAAAGTCTAGATATGTGTCAGTTCGGTAATTAAAATGCTTCTTAGAACTGTGAGATCACACAGTTAATTGCAATTAAATGATTCTGCATATACCATATGGGCTTCTTTCTTGTCACATTTTCTCAATGTCCATTTCGTGCTAAAGAGCCTTATGTGTACAGCCTATTATCAATTTCACAGTGTCATGTCTGCACCATACACAGCTGTGTTTCAGTATAGCTTATGTGTTTGTCATACCCTCTTTTTCACTATGGCATCTAATACAGTCTGTAATGTATGATCTGAATGACCAATCAGAGCATAGAATAAGCATCATGTGGGTCAAGAATAAAGATGTATGTGTCATGTTTTAGTCATTCTTAGTTCACGGTACCTTTTTATCCTCTGGAATCAAGCGGCTATATCAAACCTCTCTTTTAGTCCTTTTATAGTCTTTCAGTCGACACTTCCTCTTGTGAAGATTGCTGTGAAGCTGCCGTTTGGCACTGCTGGAAGGTTGAGACCCACTTTTTTTTTTTTTGTGGAGATCTTTCTTGACATATCCATCTCCGCTATAAAACGGGTGCCGTGCCATGATGATAATTACTGCCGTCATTCCCCGAAGGCACCTTTGGTTGCCCAGTGCACTACTAGAATTGAGCTTTTACTGACCTGTCAGAGCCATGTGCATATCTCTGTCATGCAGACAGCATATCTCTATCATGGACTATTTTAGCGTTTTCCCACCCACCTGCTCAGATAATGTTTGCTCTCGTGTTTGTGTATGTCGTCCTTCCCTGGGGATGGCAGACCTGTCAGCTGTTGATTTGATTTTCTGCATTTGCTGCTCTTTTTCTGTAGTTTTGTTTATTCTGGTCCACCCATTTCAGACTGCTGGGGCTCAATATTTCTGTCAAAAGCCCATCTGCCCACTGAGCTGGCTAATTTCCAGCCTATTGAGTTCTTCCTCAATGTCACCTTTTGTATCAGCTTTATTAGCCACATGCATGTTTCGCGTCTCCATAATAGAGCACCTAATATAATATTGTTTGAGAATTCAGCACTCAGGGACTCCAATTTAAAAGTGACAGAAATGTTCACGTAGTTATTTAAATGGGGTGCTTTCATTGAAATATGCTGCAGTTTTACCAAAAGCCAGAGTACGGCTCCATCCCAATGACTAGTGTGCCGCCTCGCTGCCTAAAATCTAAAGGCAGCATCCTAATGGTCATGAAATCTTCGCTCTGTGTTGATTTAGGGTGCTCTACTTAAGTAGTAGCTCAAACGCTTTGCACACCAATTTGAGGGACTTGACTAGCAATCGATTTCAGTGAACCCTTTTCATATTTCCGAGGTTCTCAGAAGCGACAGTAGTCGTTAAACTTCTAAAGCAGTGAACAGAAATGACAACAAATATCATTTTTGAGTTCCCATTTGCTCAAATAACAAACTAAAGAATCTAAGATAGCATTTCTATGACTTTACAAAAGGGGAAATATTGAGAGATTGATTATATTGGTCAGAAGAGAGAAAGATGTCAAGTTTGCAGTCATTCCCTCATATATTGTATTAGAAACGCAGCAGCATTTTCGATATTTTAATGCCAAGGTAATGTATATATAAAAACTTGCTAGATTTACTGTTAATTGTGAAAATCAGTCTGTAAAAAAGTCTCTAAATAATGCTTCTGATCAGGAAGCTTTTTTAAATAAAAAGTGTAATGTCATTTAATCATGGATCAACTCATAAAAGCAGATTTAAAGATTTTAATTGTTTTGAAAATTATCACTTAATTTTCCACTGAGCACCCAGTGTCAGTATAGCCCCAAAATCTGGCAGTAGTTGACATATATTCTCTAATCAGCCACTTTTGTCTGTCTGAACTCCCTCAGGGTTTCAAGGTGGTGGTACTGCATGGATTAGACAATTACTATAATCCCTGTGTTCTCATTTCTTAGCAATTTGAGGCAGAATGGAGTTTTCCTTTACTACCGAGTGTAGCTGTGCTAAATTAACAATTTAGTATCTCTGAAAGATATCAGCATTTAAGCAAAAGTAACTTAAAGGGGACATGAACTGAGAAACCAAAATATTGATATTTTGATATATGAGGTAATTGTGTTATAAAAACATCCTGTGAGTTTCAGAACTCAAAACTTTATCATTAATCTAAAAACAGCTTATATTGAAACCAGTCTGCCAAAACAACAGCTTGTGGAACATGCCACTCTATGTGTCATGGGCAGGGTGTTCCAGAGACCGGGCAGGAAGACGAAGATGACGAATAAATGGATATTTAATGACTTGACAACAGGTAATTCAGACAGGGTAGACATCCACATTCAGGGTAACATTCACAATAACCGACCAACTAGAATACAAGAGACAGGAACTGATATAGGGCAGATAACGAGGGGCAGACAGGTGAGCACAATGAGGTGATTAACTAATAATGAGAACAGGAACAACCAAATAAGGACACAGAGGGAGAAAGCACAATCAACAGTCCACAGGGGTGTGACACTATGATGTAATAGTGTGGCTAAACACCACCTCTGCAGAAGAAGATCAACACCTGCTTCAACATCACTGCCTGTTTAGCCCCACCCACCGATTCACGCATGGAGTGTAAATAATGACAGAAGCGAACGCAGTTCTACGCAGAAACCAAACAATAAAGATGGCTCTGAAGACAGCAAGACACTTGTGCAGTGCCAAGAAAAACAGTCTTTGCACATTATTTTTAATGAAGTTCCAGACCACGTCAGTAAGAACTCGGTCCTTTGTTCACATCATTTTTGGATTCATTTCATTTTGGATTCATTCATCCACGGATTCATTTACAAACAAGGCACAGTTCGACGTAGGATTTTCAGAAAGACTGAAACTAAAAGACAATGCTGTGCCAACTGTATTGGATCCAACAGTAATGTCGCAACACACAAGTGTGAGTAACTCTTTTTATTACGTGGTCACTATTGCTTTGTCTCTTCTTACAGATCATTTGATATGTACTGAGTATTTATGCGTTCAAACATACACAAATGTTAGCCAATCATAGCAGTGGGTGTTTACAGTACTTCCGAGTCTACAATCTGTCATGCCTATTCAAATGGAGCGTTCTGATGAGGGGGTTAAAAACAGGACAGAAAATAGCCTATTACTTCTAAATTATGTTTTTTTTTTCATGTAAAAATCTTGATAACATTATAAGGGGACCTCAGAGGACAGTACAAAATAATAATCATGACCCCTTTAAGTAATGTATTTCATTTATTTTTCACAGCTAGTTTAAAGTAATATAAAAAAGATACCTAAGCAAATTCACTCAAGCAATATTCTTGAACATCAGCACAATTTCAAGTGTCATATTGTTTTAAAATGATTTCTGTCAAATCTCTGAGAGTTTAGCATGGTAATATACATGTCAATGTTAAATGTGTTTGGTCCTGCTGGAATATATCTGCTACGCTGTTGCAGCAGCAGAGCAAGTACTGAGACTTACTACTGCCAATACATCCACAGACATGCTGCTATGAGCATGTAAGAAATACTGCTGCTGCAGCACATATAACATACATGAAATCACCCCGTAGCAGATCTAGACAGGTGGAGCTGGGGAAGGTCAAGGGTTTCTGAAGTGCACTGCAACTGCTACGACAAGCTCTAGCATGCACCATGTGTATAATGATGTCATTATGTCAGATTGAGTTAGAACCTATCGGACTCCATCTGGAGTTTCTTTGGATTAATATTGAGCAACATAAATTTCAGACGAAAATCAGAGAGTTGGTTTTTAGAGAAGAAGCCAGAAAATCAGACTTTGTAACTGATCTGGACAGCATTTGAAGATATTTTGAAAAATGTTGGTAACCAAACAGTCTTGGTATTATAAGACATTTATAATAGTATAATAGTATACTGTATTGTTAAAAGCGCTATATAAATAAAGGTGACTTGACTTGACTTGACTTGACATTTCCATCTATGCAGAGACAGGGAAAACATGCAAACTCCACACAGAAAAGCCTCCTAGCTCAGGGACTCAAACTGGGGAGCATCTTGCTGTGTAGTCTAAAATGTTTTGCAAAATGTCATTCTGCATTTCACAGAATAAAGTCATAAAAATATGGAATGACATGAGGGTGAGTAAATGATGACTGATTTTTCATTTTTGTGTGAACTGCCCCTTTAAGTGAGACTCAAAGTATCAACATTGTGGGAGCACTTAAAGTTGAACTTGCTGAGTTGACCCATCCATAACTTTGTCTCATTTTTTAATGTCATCAGGTGAACAATTCTACATCTTTTTCATCTCAGAGAAGTTTTCAAAGAGCTAAAGATACAGTATGCTATCCCATTCAGGGCTCGCAAAATCGCTAGCCCGACATCTCGGGGCTATTGTGTTTTCCAGTCGGCCTACCAAAATTTATCACTGCCCTGCCTGACGGGCTATCTTGAATAGTGATATAAAATCCCTTCCTTGATTCGCGTTGTTCACGCGCTTGTAGGGGTGAAACAGATCATAGTTTATCATTTACATGTGTTTCTAAGTCTTACCAATTTAAACATTCAAGCGTTTTAACCATTCATGCGCATTAAGAATTCAGTTCGGTGATATTGATTCCTCTTTCGCTTGAACATACACCAAAATTATCTCAAAATAACTATCTCGGCAAGTATTTTCATGTCTTGAACGTAAACAGTGGAGAAAGAAATTGCACATGCATCATTATATTGGATCTGGGCATTTGGTCTTAAAGGGGCAGCAGCCTATAAATACCTGCTGTTTAAGCGCCACCTGCTGTCAGAGAGTGACATTTGCATCTCATTCAGCCCATCTGCTGTTTTTGTTTCGTTCAGATTTTTTATGTAGTATCACAAAGCTAAAGTCAGACCATTTTGTTTTTGTTTCAAATTTAAACATTTTGCAATCTAAATAACATGTATGCAGCATTTTTGTTTGGATCCTGATTAAAATACACAGGCAAAACCTAAGTTTACTTGCATGGAGAAATTTCTTTTATTTGTATTATTTATTTATTTTATTTGGGATTTGTTTTAAAATTTCAAGTTAGTATATTGTTTGACATTTTCAATTTCACAAAGTAATGTGCAGCCTTTTGGTCTGAGAAATAACAAAAAGACACTTTTTTTAAAAAATATGTCTTAAATCTCATTTTGTTAAAAAAAGAAATTGAGAAAATTGTATTGTGAAATCAGTATCGTGAATCATATCACATCGTCAGTTGATTGAATCGTTACATCCCTATATGCTACTAGTTTTTGCTGTGGTATCGAAGTAGTAAATTGTTATTTAAATAATAAGTGTTACTTCAATAACAAAGAACCATATTTTTTTTTTGCTCATCTGAAAGATTATCCGATCTGTGACTCAAAATGTGATATGATAATGTAATATAATCTGAACCGTGAGATTTGTGATACGTTGCACCCCTACTCTCTTGACTTGTTATTTGAAGAAAAAATACAATATCTTTTATTCGGGCTAGTTAAATTATTTTTTTTAATTAATACATTTTTGGGCTACCAAAATCTGAAGAATGCCTGCCCGAAGTACACTGACCATACTAACTCTTCATTTTAATAATATACTATATATTTTTAAAAAGACTGTGCTGCATTTCCAATGTGGCTAGCTAGCTAGTCCATAAATGTAGTCTCCATAAATGTAAATGTTAAAGCCATATTACTTTACCTGTAAAATTAGTACTTATGAATGCATATTAATATCTCTTCTTGCATTAATACCGCAGTGCTATTATTTGACATGTTTGCTATTCTTTTACATACAGTAAGTGCTTCTTTATTTGGCACTTTATTATGCAGTGCAATGCAAATTTCAGCAGATGTTAACCAGCAGGCATGATGAACTCCCAGAAGGCCACAGGCAGTGCTTGTGGCTGAATGGAAGCTAAATGGATGAGTTCACACATACCTGCATATGACTATGCTTAAGTGATTACATCAGATGGAAGGCAGGTTTGCACAGGAAGTTGAGGATAAGTATTACGGGTTTCCATTTTCCATAAAATAAACCGTTTTTATGACTATACTATATATGTTTTCATTAGAAATCTCATTGGACTGTCAAAAATTAGCATTTGTTTTGTAAGGAGTTTTACGGTTCATCTTTCTACATTTATTCTATACAAATATGGGATTCAAAATCTATTTACATAATGCTTTACTCAAATTATGTTAATGATGTAATATGTAATGAAAACTGTCTCAAATGAGAAAATGAATGCATTGTTTTGCTGTTTTAAACTGTCCTTGTAGTTGAACAGCAGATGTGGACCTATAGAACATAATAGTTAATTAGCTGTCATGTTTTGAGACAAATTAGTGAAGAGAGATAGACACATGATGGTTAGATGATGGGGGAAGTGGAGCAGATGGAGACTCACTGATGAAGGACAACAAGATGGCAAACAGGAAGTAGCTAAATGCAGTATCTCATGGGTATATATTATACTTAAGTTTGTCATTATGCAGTCTTAAACCGCATAAACACATTTCATTACACCAAATACACAAAATAATGTTCTTTTTAGCAACATCATATGACCCCTTTAAAGTCTGCGCTGGCAACTTAAAACGTCAAAATTGTGACATTTAACCTTAATAATAATTCAATCTGTTGTACTCTCAGTGAGTGCCTGTTGTCACTGTCAACAAGAGTGTGCTTGCAATGTTTTGGCCGAGCATCTTGTGAGTATTTTTCTGTCACTTTGGATAGAATTAGTTGGTTAAAATGCATTAATGATCTTAGGGAGAAAAATAACCCATGAAGCTCCAGCAGCAAATAAGGCGAAGCTTCATAAAACACTAAAAGCAGCTGAGTTGCCAAAGCTGGCAGGCACTTTGACAGCAAATATCTCACAGCGACAACATCCATGTGTTTGTGTGTTGATTCCATTTGTAACTGCAAAGAATTATCATCAGACCTTGAGCTGATTTCTGTGGGGCAGTGGTGTATCTCACAGCTGTTTACTATGCGTTTATGAAGGGACAGACTCTTGGGGAAAAAAATTTGATCAGACTTGTTTTCTTCCAAAACAAGCAACATTTAATGTGGGGGGGGGGACCGTGTATACACACACATATGGTATGCATGAAAATGCATATTTTTCAATTAAAGACAGCTTACAGATTTAATATGGGCTGCAATTATGCTATTAGTTACTTAAATATAAAATGTTTTTCTCTATTTAACATTACAATAGTGAAAGACGACTTCCCTTACTGATCACGTCTCTTGTGCGGCAGGATGTTGGACTCATGAAAAATAATCACGTAGTTTGTGTTCACCAAAACTGATTTACTTAAGTGAAAACATGGACGGAATTGGCGTTAGCGCGAGCGCGGTAGCGACGAGCCGGCAGAGGATTGAGCAGCCTTCCTCGAACAGTTATGTTCACATTTCTGATTTACTTAACGTATACTGCGTGAGGGGGGCTGTGATTGGATGATGACAGGTATCGGTGATCATTCTCAAGTGATCAGCACTGCTGCTGTTGTATCAGTCAGTGGTTAGATCAGCGTAGCAGTCAAAAAACGGGACAAGGGAAGTCACGTACGGGACAAATCAATTAGGCCCAAAATACGGGTTGTCCCGGCTAATACGGGACAGTTGGCAACCCTAGTTACATACCAGAATGGAGCCGGACCAAATGCAAGTGTGCTATTGGTTAAAATGAACCAATAGAGTGCAAAAGTCAGGTTCCAGATGTAAAAATTCCATTTATTTTCTTAAAAGGAAACTGATATGTAATGATAATCAAAAGGACAGATATACAAGGTGTTGATCGACAGTATATGCTTTTGTTGAAGCCATCAGTCTGCATTATTTCAAAACTACATTACTACATTACCCATGACCTTGCCTCCATCGCGATATTATTGGATTTGACTTATGTTCGCTGTGATTGGTTCATGCGATAAATCCTGCCTCTTGTGTTTGTACACGTTCCCGAATCAGGGAGCTATTTGAATTCTAAACAGAATGCTATATTTTATAGCAATATGGATGAGATTGTGGCTGGCATACCCTGTCAAAAGCAGCTTTACGGAGCTCAACGGCTCTGATCGGCTCTAGCTCAAGCTGTGATATAAACGAACACTATTGGCTATTTTAAAAAGGGGCGGGGCTGCTTGATATGTCCCGCCCTGTCTTCCTGTTTCAGTTAAAATGACGTCAACACAGAGTTACGCTGCGTGTTTCTAAGCATTTCAGGGGACCTTTAATGAATAATATAATGGCATTAATGGGAAGACTAATTTTAAAAAGTAAATAAACAACTCACACACTAAGATATAACCACTTTGTTATGTCAAAATAAGACTTAAAATGGCATAAAAACATGATCTGTGGGAGTTTTTAGTGAGTAATCAGCTTGGTGAAATTTAAAATAAATCTCCATGTCTGTGACCAATATTTAACATAAGTTCACAAATAAAATATATTGTTTAAATTGTTACTCCCTTGAGTTATTCTTTTGGAATAAATGTAAATGTTTAAAAACACTAATTTGATGAGTTTTCTGTATCAAAACATAATAAAAAATTATCTGGTCCTTGGTAAGTCTTAAAATTTGGAAAATAAAGCCTCAGATGAACAATATCACATGACATATCACACCTTGTCATTATTTATTTCACAAAAATAAAGCCAAGAAGGTAAAGCCATGTGTGACAAAGTTTGGACACCCTATGATTCAGTTGCTTGTAGATCCAGTTTTAGCAGTAATAACTTGAAGTAATCATATTCTGTATGACAGAATATGAGAGACAGTCTCTCACATTGTTCTGGAGGAATTTTGGCCCACTCTTCTTTACAACATTGCTCCAGTTTATTGAGGTTTGTGGGCATTTGTTTATGCACAGCTCTCACCACAGCATTTCAGTCAGGATGAACTCTGGACTTTGACTGGACTATTGCAACCTCTTGATTCTTTTCTTTTCAGCCATTCTGTTGTAGATTTGCTGCTGTGCTTGGGGTCATTGTCCTGTTGCATGACCCAATTTTCGCCCAACTTTAGCTATCCTCACATTTGACTCTAGAATAGTTTGATATACAGAGGAGTATATATGGTCGACTCAATCACTGTGAGCTCCCCAGGTCCTGTAGCTACAAAACAAGCCCAAAATCATCACCACTTCAGCATGTGTGAATTTTGGTATGAGGTGTTTGTGCTGATATGCTCTTTTGGCTTTCACCAAATATGGCACTGTGCATTATGGCACAACATCTCCACTTTGGTCTAGTCTGTTCAAAGGACATTGTTCTAGAAGTCTCATGATTTGTTCAGATGCAACTTTGAAAACCTAAACCATGCTGCCAAGGTTTTGTTTTTTTGTTTTTTTTCCATAGAGGAGGCTTTCTTCTGGCAAGCGTTCCAAACATGCCATACTTGTCCCATATTTTTCTAAATGTACTGTCATGAACTTTGTCATTTAACATCTTAACTGAGGCCTGTAGAGTCTGAGGTGTAGCCTAGTTTTTGGGTTGTCTGCCATTTCTCTGAGCATTACACGGTCTGATCTTGGGGTGAATTTGCTGGGACATACACTCCTGGGAGGATTGGTGTCTTTTTTTAAATGTCTCCCACTTGTGAATAAACTTCCTCACTGTAGAATGGACTTCAAATTGTGAAAGTATATACATACTTATTGTTGTATATTATTGTATATACATATACAAAGAGTATATACATACTCTGCCATTCAAAAGTTGTAATGTTTTTTTTTTTAAATGCTCATCAAGACATATTTGAATATAAAATATATACAAAAATACAGAAAAAAATGCAATTTCTATTATTGGTTTCCTATTTTAATATACTTTAAAATATCATTTATTTCTGTGACGCAGCGCTGAATTTTCATCAGCCATTACTCCAATCTTCAGTGTCACGTGATCCTTCAGTAATCATTCTAATATGCTGATTTATTATCCATGTTGAAATTGCTGTGCTACTTAATGTTTTTTTTTTTTTTTTGGAACCTGTGATACATTTTCTTTCTGATTCTTTGATGAATAAAAAGTTAAAAAGAACAGCATTTGTTCAAAATAGAATCTTTGCAACTTTTACAATAAATGTAAATTATCGGTTTTTTATATACTCAATCAACATCTTTCAATTCTTTCAACAGTTTTATATTTATCCACTGTTTTTGTTATAATTTTTGCAATGTTTCATGGGATTATGTTCTTTCCCTTATTACATTCGTTACCCCAGTTAACACTTTTTTTTGTTTCAAATCACAGTTTGTAATGTTGTGAATCACCTCATAGCTGGTTGCATTGGTTGATGACTTATAACTTCTTAACAAATACTTTTTTTTTTAAATCCCTTTGCGATAAATGAATGGAAAAATACTGCCAGATTCCAAAGCCGCTGAAAACATCAGCAGAACATTTCAGGTGAAGATCAAGCTGGCTGTTTCTATGAACACATTGATATGAACCAACTATGAAAACATTTTTTCATTAGAATATTGTTAAACAGGGTCAATTGTGATTTCGTGTTGACACAAAGTGTTTCAAAATTTATTCCAAGATAATCACTCAGACCTATTTTAATTCTGCAATAGATGCTGTTAAAGTCACGACTCTTCGAGACATTACTAGGATGTTTTTATTCAGATTTAAACAAATATTTCTGACACATTCTTGAGCCTCTGTCTTGCCTCATTTTAAAGCATCACAAATGAACCAAGACCTTTTTGAGTCATAGGAGCTGCTATTTTTGAACGTCTGAAATCATATCAGTCGGTCTTGGCGGCACTCTGCAAGTGGTACGGTCTGAAACCATTACATAAGAGAGAGGAACAGAGCAAAGACAAAAAAGTAAGGCCACACGATAGATTGCACACTATAAAATACACCAACAATTGACCCTCTCCGCAAATGGATCTTTTGTTCCACTCTCCCCGGAGCATTTTTCTTTGAATATAATCCAAGTCTTTTGGCAAAAAAGAAATGATTACACATAATAACAGCCTAAGACGAACATCATTGGCACTGACGGCTCTCCATGGTGATACGTTTCACACGGCTCTCCGCTTCTGTTCTAGTTCCCCGCGTCGCTCGGCTTTCCAGCACATGCTAAAGGTTTTTTAGAGATAAAACAGGGAAAAAAAGAATCTCATATACTTACAAACATCATTATACACACTGTACACAGGGCAGTAGGATCCAAATCTCGCTAGATTGGAGGATCCAAACATGTCGCGGATGAACTCTTGTACATAGTTCGCCGGAAACAAATTTGAGGGCACAAATCGAGATTTCATCCATATTTTTTTTCTTCAAACAAAAACATTTACATGGAATTATTGGTAATGATCAAGGCAGTGAGCACTATTGTACTGATGTGCGCGGGGGAGATAGTGAAAAGTTTTGTTTTTATAATGGATGCTCTCTATATCTCTAGGTAAATATACAGAGAGTTCATCAATGGGTCACATGATTGCATTTTATAGCCTGTTCTCGATCAACCATCCATCATGATATTGGAGAACCCGGTGGGCTGCTTTCCTTCTAGCATAAGACGTTTGTAGAAGTTCTCCATGTTCAGTGTCAGCCACCAGGGGTTCCTTACTTTCTCTTCAATGGGGCAGTGGTGTTTCGAGTCTTTTAGAAGCTCCTGCAAAGGATTTGTTGTTTTTTGTTCCGACTGGTTTTTAAAGATGGCGTGTGATACACACATACACACACACACACTAAGAGAGAGAGAAAGATCAATGTCACTTTAGAGAAGTTTTTTGATTGAGGTCAGAAGAATCCATCATATGCTTCCTGGTGTTGTAGAGTCAGGCTGTGTTTACAGAACCTGATTGACCAGTGCAAAGGCCAGTGTCAGTGTGGCGGCAGAAACACTGATTGAAGTCACAGATGAATGTCTGGCTCTGTTGTTATCAGCCTGGTGAGAGCCCACCGAGTCAATGGATCCCTCCATATTGGGGTTCAACGCATTCTGTGGAAATATTACAAGCTTTTTTCAGTTCAAGTATTAAGATTGTGTCATTCCCAATTACTCACTACTCACTAATGTTTAAAAATTAATGTGTTTGTGGTATGTCTTTAAAAGTGTACAGGAGACTTTCAAAAATGTGCTCTTGTAAAGCTCTTGTAAGGCGCTTAAACTTTATTCATCTTAACTTGATTTGTTAACATGCTTATTCAATAACAATGACTGTTGTTGACTTAAAGGGGTCCTATTATGCTCTTTTACAAAGTCTTGATTTTGTTTTGGGGGTGTACTAAAACATGCTCTCATGCTTGGTGGTTCAAAAAACGCATTATTTTTCACATAATTTACATTATTACAATACCTTTCTCCCCAGCCTGGCACAAACGGCTCGATTAGTTCCGGGTTTGATGAAGACCCGCCTTCCGAAAAACGAAATGTGATGTGATTGGTTAGCTGTCCCAGTGTGTTGTGACTGGCAAACAGCTTAGACGGTGTTTCAGTACTGCCCCACCCCTTGCCAAAGCAGCAAGTTCCGTCTGCTCCAGTATAGTTAAGGATGCACGACACCGGATTAAGACACCGAGAATATTGAACAAGAGGATACCGCATTGAAAATGACGCTTATACGGAACCCGAACCCCTAAAGGGAATAAATACGAGATGGGAGAAAAATGTATATTTCAATACTTTCTCTCGCAGTTATGTCATTGGGTAATTATACTGTAGCCTATATAAATTTCGGGCATCGGGGAGCCGCTATTATACCTGGCATTGAAACTGCTTTTGAGTGCACGATCGCTTTTTAGTTTCACTTTCGATATTCGCGATCACATGTACTCTGTGTATACTATGGAGCGGCAGTACTTACCACACATTTGACAAGATTAGATGTTTGTCAGTGGTGCTCAGGATCTGCAAATCATTCGCCATCGTCCTCAGTCACCTCTCTTTACTCTGTTTATGTGGTAAGTGAAATTTTATGTACTGTAATGTAACAGGCAAACGTTAGCAATCGTTATTTGTTTTCCGTGCATTTCTGAATACAGTTTCACTCTTCGGGCACACCCCCACCCGCTGAAAAATAACTGTATTTACTATGTACAGATAAGTGCAATGGTAATATGTATTATGTTTATTGTTCTTTAATTCTAACATTATAACATGAATTGCAGTGGAACGGTTATACAGTTGAATTTATTTATACCATAGTCTCATAATTGAAGTGTAAATTCTGCAGATTACATCATTGTCCAGTATTGTACTGTCAGCAATCTATAAAAACGTTTTCATAACTGTAACATACATACTTACATACATAATTATTCAGGTGCATGTGTAATAACTGCATTAAAATGCCCAGCGTGGTAGAAAACATCTGCTGCAAGGAAATTCAAAAGGTAGGGGGGTGAAAAAAAGTGTTTCTTCGACATGGCGAAAACTTGACACTACAGCAGCACTTCTTCGTCGTCGTCTTGTCTGATGCGTTCACTCAACCAAGCCTTCTAACCACGACCTCGCCCCTCCCCACCCCCCAACCATTCGAATTTCCGTAGGCGGGAATTATTTTAATGATATTATAATGGGCCGCTTTGTGACATCACAAACCCCGGAAAACAACGCTGTAGTCCAAACAAGTCGTTCGTTGTAGTTCTTGAAAAGGGATTTTTTAAAAACGAAATATCTCCCTTTGGAGTGGACTTTGAGATTTGTAACTTTGTAGATTTTTTTTGGTCCCCAAACATAAACACTACACACTTACTAAAATTCAAAAAGTGAAAAAGCATAATAGGACCACTTTAATGTTTCTGCTGTTGTTTTTCCTGAATCAAGTCACGTCTTGGAGCATGATGTCATTAAAGTTAGACTAAAAGATGGAAAGTGATATTGAGGACACTGGAAACACCTTCAAATTGCCAAAACATTTCAATTAGAGGCAGGAAAAATGAAGAAAAAAAAAATATATATATATATATACTGTATATATATGTTGTGATAAAACTAATAATTTCCATTTTTAAAAACTGTGCATTTAAATAATTTGACGAAAATACATACCCAGATAAAAAAAACTGTTTTAAGAACATTTTGCTAATGTTCCCTTTAAGTTATGAAAACGTTATTTCTGAATGTTCTCACATTTAAAAAAAAAAAAGTTTTTTTGTTGTTGTTGTTTGTTTAAGGTTTTGCAAACATTTTATAATTGTACAAATATTTTGAATTTTCTCAAGCAGTGTCATTTAAAACAAAAAAAAATCTAAATATTCCATGAACGATTTATACATTTTTATTTTATTTTTTTTTGAGAACGTTAGTAAAGACTAGATAACACTGAACGAACATTCCATTGATGTTATTGGAAGAACATTTGTTCATAACTTTAAGAGAACCTTTCCAGAACTTTAGCCAAAGTTCTGAGAAAGGTCCTTGTTAGCTGGGTAGAGAAATATTAAGTTTTAAGGTAGGAACGACTTTCATAATCATGTAATGTATTGTACAGGTGAAATGTCTCTTACCTCATCAGCACATTCAAAACTGTTAGAACACTTCTGCTCACTGTCCTGTGAAAATAAAAATTGATATTATTAGCATCATGTGACCATAATCTGCATAACTATACTGTTCAGTGTTAATTGTGTATGGCTACCCTCCATTCATCATTCCATAGCAATCTACTGTATAAAATACTGTAATTTCAGTCCTGGGTTTAAAAAAATACATAGACTAAGCTGTAGTAGAACTGTGTAATATGGATGTTAAAGCTGATTGTTACTTAGCTTATACATTATTAAGAGCTTAATATCAAGAGACTGTAAATCATCTGTAGTTTGGTTCCCCTGAGAAGTGTAAACTGTGGCACTCTCAAATAGCTAGACACAACAACATTGTCTCAACCAATGGCATGCAGGTCTGTTTGGCTGACCAATGAGAGATGGGGGTGCAGACATTACAACCCTAACCCTTACCCTTAAATACTCAGTAAATGAGAGAAATCAGCTGATTGTACTGAAGATGGAAATTATGTGGCCAGTCGTTTCACTTCTGTGCAAAATGTCACTCATATCAACTTCAAAGTGCTTTGAGCAGGTGTTTTTTCTCGTGTTATAAAGCAGAATAAATGCATTAGATACTCTAACACTTGAAAGCTATGACACGTATTCAAACACTTAACATGTTCAAGAAGTTCTCAGCTGGTTATAGTTTGTTAGCTACAAAACAATTATAAACAAACACCTCGTCTTTGCGAGAAAAAAACAACAATAAATGCAGCCTCTTTGATGTAAAACCATAATTAAGAAGCTTTACAAAAAATCGCACAATGGTTTGCGTGATTGATTCTTTGAATTGCTTTTCCCACAAGGAACATGCAAAGTTTTAGAGCGGTTTATGGTTCAGAAGGCAGTGCAGTAAAATGCAATAGTAAGAAAGAAAGAAAGCATGGAATCACTTTTTATTTACGATAAAACACTGACTTCAGAGGACTAACAAGCTGCTTGAAACGAAAGCAAACAAACAGAAACCCAAGCAGAACTTCACAGGGAGGGTGACATTAATAAGCATTATTAATAACTGATAGTTTCAGTGCCCTATTTAACAGTGCAGTCAAATCCCAGGCTGCATCAGGAAATGGATTCATCTCAGAAAACATTAATTTCCTTTTGTACCCATCTGTAAACATTCCATGGCAAATTCGCTAAACAGATGTGGCCATTTTACGCCCACAATATTTCAACACAAAAACCTGTATACTGTATATTCACCCACCACCTGTAATCCAGTTTAACCAAGTGCTCTCTGCTCCTTTGTAGCAACATAAGCAACAAAATGCCCTTATTCTTTTGTGATGTCATGTGCTTTCAGTGTTGTAAATATATTGTTCCTGAAGAAGGCTGGGTCTTTTTTCATATTTAATAGAATCTTGAGCAGTTCCAGTAATCTTTCTGCTAATTTAACCATCTGTTTGGATAGAAAGCAGCTCTTTTGTTTCAGCATCTGTCCAATTTCACAACATTTCTTTCCACAATGTAGATAATCATGTTTTTCTTCATGTGGACAATTGGTTCTGTTCACACATGAGCTTTAAGCACAAAAAAATGCAGTTAAATTTATGGAAAACCTGCATTTGTGAATGCACCGATTGTCATTCTATTCAGCAGAAACATGCCTTCTTTTTATGCAACTATACCAATTTTCTACTTCAAAATAAAATGTTGCCATGGGTGGAATAGCATTTGAACAGAGATTCAGCCAGCACAATTATCAAGTAAAGCAATCTTGAAACAAACAAAATCTGATGTGTTATGCCTGACAATGTCCACCCTAAAATGTCCAAAGTGGACTTTTTTTGTGGCTAAAATTGCACTCTCAGAAAAAATAGGTGTACAACAGCTTGTCACTGGGGCTTCAAATGAACCTTGGTACCCTTTTTACTGCTAAAGGATTCATAATGGTACCATAAGAGTACATATTACTATTCTAAGGTATTAATATGCAAATTTTTCTTACAGAGTAGCAAATCATTCAAATCATGATATATACTGTATATGTATCAGGTGAAAAACTGACTATTTTTTCCCCCGTTTTATGGACAACTGGAATATTTGCAATGAGATACACACATAATCAGAGACTTGACATTTTTGAGTATGGCTGCTTATTCAATCAACACATTCCAAACTCTACAATTCTTTACCGCGAGCGCGAGTTCAATACATTCAACTTGTAAACGCACCAAGTAATCGAGTAGATACAAGCAGCCATGTCAGATAACCACTTATCACAGATTGACTGTTGCCTCCTACGACAGTTGCCGGAGACATAAATTAAAATAGTTATTTCCCGCGCGACTATATGATATTTCTGTCTGTGGAGTTTTTATAATTTGTTTCAGCATGGATGAGAGAGTACAGTCATTTTCTTCAGTACCCAGGGGCTTATAACTGAATCCTCAGGACTTAGGACAGAGCTGCGAGGCACGGTAGGATGGAAGTCATATCTCTATAATGCAGGTCCTTTCAAACTTAAATTAGCTGACAAATTAGTGTTTGTGATGACATCACTCATTTACATAGGATTACATAGCGTCCTGTATGCAAGGCAAATCATACTAACATCCTTGAAATCAATGCGACAATCAACATACACTATCTAGCTGAGTATAGAGACAGGATTTTCATGGGCCAGATTCAAAACTTAATCTTCCATCTGAGCACCGAGGCTCAATATTTCATGATTTTCAGGTATTACAGACCTCGTTGATGTGGACAGCCATGCTGCAGGTCCACTCTAAACGGCCTCTGCATGAGCTGACAAATGCACTCAGTTTATGAATTATTCACCTACATACTGAATTATACAAAAGTGTTTTACCTTCCACTAGACACTCTTCATATCTTCAGGTAAAACATGATTTATTAATTTTTTTCCCACAAAGAGGAATTCTGCTTCCCTCAGTTATTTTAACGATTGTAATAGTTGGTGTCCTCAAGGTCTGGCCTAGTTTTAAGGGGGAGTTTAATGGAATTTGTGTGTTTTGCTTTTGTACATGCACAAAGCAGCGATACAGGTTTTAGCACTGATCTTGACATTCAGGGCAATTCAGGACTATCCAAATTGAATGTGGGCTTACAGAAATACTAGCACTATTGCCCATTACACTAACAAAAAAGGAGTTTCCAGGAGAATATTGGGTAATGAATGCGTTTTATGACTTTAAAAGTGAACTGTGCAATTTCTGTGCCACTTGCACAAGGGTTGCCAGATCTGTGTAACCAATCCAACCCATTGAACAATCAAAATTAGCCCAATGACCATTGAAACTATTGGGGTAAAGAAAGTCATCTCAATGACAACAAGTGTCCCAATTTATCTAAATTCACCCCTACTCTGTAAAAAGATTTTTTGAAGTTGTAAATAGATGATTATTGGAGTATGTTTTAAAAGAAAATACTTTGTCTACTTAAAAATGTTGCATTTAATTCAATTGCTATTTGCCATTTCTTTGTAATTATTTGTGAAATTTACTAGCAACCCTTTTTACTGCTAAAGGATTCATAATGGTACCATAAGAGTACATATTACTATTCTAAGGTATTAATATGCAAATTTTTCTTACAGAGTAGCAAATCATTCAAATCATGATATATACTGTATATGTATCAGGTGAAAAACTGACTATTTTTTCCCCCGTTTTATGGACAACTGGAATATTTGCAATGAGATACACACATAATCAGAGACTTGACATTTTTGAGTATGGCTGCTTATTCAATCAACACATTCCAAACTCTACAATTCTTTACCGCGAGCGCGAGTTCAATACATTCAACTTGTAAACGCACCAAGTAATCGAGTAGATACAAGCAGCCATGTCAGATAACCACTTATCACAGATTGACTGTTGCCTCCTACGACAGTTGCCGGAGACATAAATTAAAATAGTTATTTCCCGCGCGACTATATGATATTTCTGTCTGTGGAGTTTTTATAATTTGTTTCAGCATGGATGAAAGAGTACAGTCATTTTCTTCAGTACCCAGGGGCTTATAACTGAATCCTCAGGACTTAGGACAGAACTGCGAGGCGCGATAGGATGGAAGTGGTCACACTAAGTCATATCTCTATAATGCAGGCCCTTTCAAACTTGGATTAGCTGACAAATTAGTGTTTGTGATGACATCACTCATTTACATAGGATTACATAGCGTCCTGTATGCAAGGCAAATCATACTAACATCCTTGAAATCAATGCGACAATCAACATACACTATCTAGCTGAGTATAGAGACAGGATTTTCATGGGCCAGATTCAAAACTTAATCTTCCATCTGAGCACCGAGGCTCAATATTTCATGATTTTCAGGTATTACAGACCTCGTTGATGTGGACAGCCATGCTGCAGGTCCACTCTAAACGGCCTCTGCATGAGCTGACAAATGCACTCAGTTTATGAATTATTCACCTACATACTGAATTATACAAAAGTGTTTTACCTTCCACTAGACACTCTTCATATCTTCAGGTAAAACATGATTTATTAATTTTTTTCCCACAAAGAGGAATTCTGCTTCCCTCAGTTATTTTAACGATTGTAATAGTTGGTGTCCTCAAGGTCTGGCCTAGTTTTAAGGGGGAGTTTAATGGAATTTGTGTGTTTTGCTTTTGTACATGCACAAAGCAGCGATACAGGTTTTAGCACTGATCTTGACATTCAGGGCAATTCAGGACTATCCAAATTGAATGTGGGCTTACAGAAATACTAGCACTATTGCCCATTACACTAACAAAAAAGGAGTTTCCAGGAGAATATTGGGTAATGAATGCGTTTTATGACTTTAAAAGTGAACTGTGCAATTTCTGTGCCACTTGCACAAGGGTTGCCAGATCTGTGTAACCAATCCAACCCATTGAACAATCAAAATTAGCCCAATGACCATTGAAACTATTGGGGTAAAGAAAGTCATCTCAATGACAACAAGTGTCCCAATTTATCTAAATTCACCCCTACTCTGTAAAAAGATTTTTTGAAGTTGTAAATAGATGATTATTGGAGTATGTTTTAAAAGAAAATACTTTGTCTACTTAAAAATGTTGCATTTAATTCAATTGCTATTTGCCATTTCTTTGTAATTATTTGTGAAATTTACTAGCAATTTCTGAGTTAAAAATTGTTTCTACACCAAGATTTTTCAGTGTAGCCCAAATACCATAACTAAAAATATGCAACTCCCACACCTAGAATACATATTGAAAGGTAGGAAATACTTGAAAATCACTGTATAGTACTAATCATGAATGCAGTCTGTTTTCATAAACAAAATCATCTTAAGATTGACAGCTAGTGAACAAATTCCTTTGCTGTGGGTGGTAATCTTTTTTTTTTAACCATTTGAAAATTAAATATTAATCTCTATTTAAAATCTTGTTCTGATGCTACTCTTTTCTGGTCTTTATCATACAGTACATAACTGTACAGGCTCTGATGAGACCATCTGTCTCATCAACTTGCAGAATTTTAGCATTGATAGAATATAAATTGGGTAGAGTAAAATAATCCAATACAAGCATTCCGGTGAAATATAATTAACACAATGTTGAACCTTTAACCCGGGGGGAAAAATCAACCCACAGCAACCGTTTAAAAGTAAAGGCCCTCTGTCTGCTATTGGCTAGTCAAACATATAGCACCACCCCAAACTCACACCATTGGCTGAGCTGTTGCTGTGTCAGACTGGTTGGAATTCTCAAACAAACAATGTTTTGAAAACACCTCAGCATGTCAGTGTTTGCACTTTTCTAATTAAATCATCCTACAAATAGCTTACTTATAATTGTCTCGGCATACTGCACTCTTAGAAAAAGGTACAAAGCTGTCACTGGGGTGGTGTCCTAAGGTTCAAAAGCTAAAGGTATATATTTGTACCTTATTTACCCCTAAATGTTACATATTAGTACCTAAAGTGTACATACAAGTAAGCCTTAGTAACAGTCTTGTACCTTTTTCTGAGAATGTAGGTTAAACTGGAATAGGAAAAACTATTTAATATTTAATAATAAAAATGGAATACTTCATCTTTAAATTCCTTCATTTTTTAGCTTTGGATTCACTGGGTAATAATATAACACAATGCAGTGAACGACACAAATTTTTTAGACCTACCTGAAGGTTGGCGCATGTGGAGAAAACACATGCCCTGTCAATTTGCTTGACATCATTTGAGTTGATGACATGTTTGGTGATGATAGCCGGTTGCAGATTGGTCCGTACTGATGGGACTGCTGACTGAGACTCAGTGATGGGAACTAGAGTCAGCTGTGTGTGAGTTTCATAACTAGAATAATGGTAAATGATTACTCCTCCGCATGGCGTCTCAGAGTGAGCCGAGTTAATGAAGAGAAATGGTTGAGTTTGGAGCTGGGGCTGCCAGCTGCCATTTGAGAACTCGGAGCACCGAGATTAATGGTGACTGAGCAGGGCTCTGTGGCTATGATGTGGTCAGAGGTCCGATCGATAATACACAAACACAAACCTGACCCACGCACACACACACACACACACACACACACACACACACACACATGCAAATAAAAACATGAATGAAAAAGCCATGAAATTTTCATGTGGCAAAAAAAAAACCCTCAGCAAAAGAGATCACATGCCCGTAAGGCATAGCATTTCTCATTAATGTGCTATTTAGGTTAAGCCCATAAGGATGGCTGTTCAGGCTGTGAGGTTACGTGAGGTTTCATCTCCACTCACTCAAGCAAGTGTTCTCTCTGAAGTCTCTGAGGAAGGCCTCGCACTCAGCTTCATGATTTCCACTGCCTCGACAGCCACACCAAGGGGAAATAGTGATGTTGGTGTGGCTCGCATCCACATAGTTTGGAGTCACATCTGATCCTGTAAGGCCAAGGGTAGAGATTCTCATAAATATTCATTAGGTGGGAACATGTTGGTTTATAGATCTCGCTGTCTGGAGTATAATGTGCTGTTTGGCTGAGTATAATGGCCAGAGGTTGTTGGTTTGCTCTCTTTTAGAGGTCCGTTTGTTCACAGCACGACTGGATTTTTAACCCTCCAGGATTCATTTCAGGTAAAAGGCTAAAAGGATGCAATTTAAAATTTTCTCTGATGGTTTGCAGGCCTAATTTACACAGCAGAAGTAGTAATTATTTCAGATTATTTTATGTAAATTGTCAAAAAGACATACATATATATATATATATATAATTTGTAAAAAATAATAATAATAAAGGTAGCGGCTTTGGGACATCACTTGATTTCCAATGTAAAATCTGGGTCCTGAAGCAAAAGCAAGTGAGAAGCAGAGCAACATTTGTGTCACTGCAGTCTGTCCTCTTTGACTGTACTGTGACACAAGACTTCTTCAGAATGACTAAGGTTGAGAACTATTATAAGCTGACTATAATTGCTTAATCAGGGGGGTGGGGTAATAGCTTAAATCGCAATGTTGGAAATACTTCTGTTTTAAACCATGAAGGCGAGCCAATGGATATCACATAAGCAACATGCAAACTTCGTGCAAGAGGTATGCCGGTGAACGTCTTAATCTCAAGTCAATTCACTATAAGCAGAAAGTGAAAGTAAAAACGGAATGACGGCGTAATGAAGGAGCTTTCGGCATCTGTCGCTGCATATTCTCTCAGAGACGACGCGAGACCAGTCTACTTCAACATATGCTGATAACGGCATATAGCGAACTGTTTTCATTTATTCCCTTAATATTTCTCTTGTGACCCATACATAGTGAAAAAAAAAAGACAAGAAACGTATTTTGTGTTAAACAGGTTGTTTTTGAAAGTTGGTGCTTGAAATATGCTAAAGCTTTTTATTGATTGATTTTAATTTATGACTGCTGAGTTAATATTTTAATTATAGGCCTATACTTCATTGTATATAGACCTGTTTTAAAATATTTTTTTTTTACATTTTTAAATATAAAATGTTAATCTTTTGTTATCCTCGCAGCACGTCAGTTATGTGGTAGCTAATATTGCGGGGCAAATTAATTGTAATTTTAATTTAATAATAAAAGTAACTTCATAATAATAATAATAGTCCTAATAAAAATAAGAATGTAACAGGCCTACATTGATTGGAAATGCCAAATCCTCTTAATATTACCAATAAATAATCGTTGATACAACATCATCGTCTTTCGACGCACACCAGCAAGAGGAGGTTATCGCGGAGCCTTTGGCAGTGCGTGCCCGTCCACTAGACAGCACGTTGCCTGTTACGGCGTTTGGGCTGCCTTGTTGAGCACAGTGGCACTGAGAACATTATATTTCACACACTTAAAGCTCTTTTAGTTTCCATATGTAATAGGATTAGTCCAACGAATCGTTCGGTTTGTAATGCGTACCGAACCGAAAGCCTCGTACCGAACGGTTCAATACGAATACGTGTATCGTTAAACCCCTTATATATATGTGTGTGTGTGTATATATATATTTGCGGACAATCTTTCTTTTGAACAATTTTACATGTTGCCTTTATCAGACTGTATAAATATAGTACATAATTTATGTATAAAATATAACTTATAAATATAATTTATATGTAGTGGCTTTTAAATTTTAGGAAAAGGGACTCCAAGGGGATTGTTTTATTTGGGGTCGTTGGCTTCAAAACATTTGAATATCCCTTGCCTTCATCTGTTCTCCTGTTCTTTATAATCTTTCTTGAAATAAAATTCCTGATGCATCACTAATTAAAACAGCTAAAGAAGGCAAAATACATGTTCCAAAGAGTCAGTCCATTAAAATGCAATTCCAAATTCTTATTATTGCCGTGCAGCAGATTTTTCTCATAATCACTCACCAATGAGTCCAACGTAGGACACCAGACAACCGTGGTAGTTATCATTAGGACAGCTTGTTATTGAATGCGGTGTCGTCTGGCAATTCATGTGGAAGTCTGCCAGCCTGGATCTAGTCCAAAAACAAAGCAAATTATAGAATTTAAGAGGCCTGAAACATTTTTAGCACATTCGACTGAATAGGATTTAGATGCACGCTTGAATAAGCTAAGGTCTTTCTATATTTACAAAGCACGATTACAGTACATGACGCTGAAGAAAGGATGGATTTTCATATTCTCAAATAACGCCGTCTGCACCTTCTCTTTAAGGTGCTCCAAGAGTCACACACTTTTGGATCAAGTTATAAGGGAAGATTTATTCTAACAGTTATTTATCACCACAGCTGCATCCGCTATCATCAATGCTCTAATATCCAAGACCAAAACAATACGCAGCAGTGAATGTGCAATATGAGATGCGTTCTGTCAGGCCTAACTAGTGTCTGGTGGGGTTCCAATTCAAGGCCATTTTCTGCTCGACTCCATGTGGTATTTCTCAAACTCAAGCAATCTGCCTCAAATAGCCTCTTCCTAGGGGGTTATGTGCATTCAGAAACAGATTGCTCCAAGCACTAGACCTGAGGTGGGCAGGGGGTCACATTAGTACTTATTCTTGAGTATAAACTCTCTCCCCTAGCACTTTACAGACACATAAACTCGGAATAATAGCCCCGCGCATCCTTCCCTCACATAATGCCGGCGAGATGGAGATCTTAGGCTCGCTGCCCTCCTGTGAGACCTTGATTAATAGTGAATCATCCTACATGGCAGTATGGACCCCTGACTCACCAACTCAGCTACGGTGTGAATATTAACCGAACCATTCTTGCTGTTGGGTCCACATGTGTTGCCTACTGGGTGTTTACCTCCCAGAACAAAGAATGGTGTCTGCATCGCTCTCATGGGTTCTTGCCGAAAAGGTCATCCTTTCTACTCTGCTTTATTGACATGGAAATGGATGTTCCTCTGATGCTTTTTGTGCCGTATTTTCACCCCAAGCTTTATCTCTAGATAAGCGCTGCCGTGACTCACGGCAAAAAAGGCAAAGGCATGAAGGTGTGTGAAATCAGCAATCAAGGAGCGATGCATGCTGATGAGACTGCAATCCAAAGTGGACCGCTCTGAAAGGGCGAACTGAAGTGCTCCCAAATTATGGCACTAGCAGTTCAAAGATATTACTCAATTATTTAAATTCCCAACTACATCATAGATTCATTTTTAACAGAGCTGGAGTGGAAGACCTTGCTAACATAATGCAACTAGAGGAGACTGTGGAAAAATGTCACATGGGGTCAGCTGTAACAGTCAGTTTAACCAATTAGAAATAAGCTATCATACATACATAATCACCAGTGTCCAAAGATGACACACAAAGACTGCACAAAATGGGACATTTGGATAAGCTAAAGAAAAAAAAAAAGTTTCCACAAAAATATGAAGCAGCACAACTGTTTTTGGCTTAATAAGAAATATTAATAATATTATTAATAATAATATTTATTGAGCAGCAAATCAGAATTATTTCTGAAGGATCATGTGACACTTAAGACTGGAGTAATGATGCTGAAAATTCAGCTTTGCATCACAGGAATAAATTATATTTAAAATATATTAAAATAGAAAACAGTTAATTTTATTTTATTAACATTTCACAATATTATTGTTTTACTGTATTTTCGATCAAATAAATATAGAAGATTACAAAACAAATGAAAAGACAAATATGAGAATCAAAAAGCACAAACAAACAAAAACAGTTAAAAAATATAGAAATGAAATATTACTTTCTGGTCACCCAGTTTTTCTCAGGATCCTGGCAAAATCTTATTTTTTAATCTTATCTTATTGAAACAGCATGATTTTTAAACTAACATATGCTAAGTTATTTTAGGGCCGCTGAAAGAAAGTTTACTGTGAATTCAACATGCCACCTCACTTAGCTCAAGTTCTATGCAAAGATCATGAATATTCTATCAGTCTACCATCATGATTCAACCCCATGAACTTACACAGCCATGTCCTGAAGCAGATACGTGAAGCTCGTAGACGTGGCAGTAAATACTCTTGAAAAAAATTGAATGTGGAGTTTTTACCTTAAGGAGCTTTTTCTACTGCATCCAACCCTTAAAATTACTCTCATTCTCTGAATCCGATGTATTCAGGTCTTTTTTATTAACATTCATTTATTTGATTTGAAGAAAACAAGTTAAATGTGAAGTGTGTAATTTCACCAAACAAAACAATGATTGTTTTCAAACATGTTTCTAAAACACTCCCCCACCTGCCATTGGTCAACCAAACAGATAACCCCGCCCCCAAACTCACACTATTGGTTGAGCTGTTGCTGAGTGAATCTCAAAGAGAGATATTGAAAGCACCACAGAAACTAATCTTTTTTATTTATTTATTTTATTTATTGACAACAAACCTTCAAATGACTATTTTCCTGCAAATTAGGTAGGGATTAGAGAGCATATTTTAATATCCAACATGACAAAGCATTTTAAGTGTTTGACACTTCCTCAAATTATCCACTTGACACTGGTTGCAAGTTGAACTCACAACACTTCAAATATGAAAATCCATTTGAAATCTGGATGTATTATCATAGAAAATAACAAATAATTTTCTCAAAAATATGTTAATTAAATGGGAGAGCTGTGTTGGGTCTGAGGAACTTCCTACAGATTCATAATGTTGTATGATGAGGTTTGAGTTTTTGGCAAAGCAGAAAAGGTGCACATGGGCTGCCTTGTTTTTCTATTAGACCAGGAACATAATAACGATGCTTGCCTAAATTAAGGAATCCCTCAGTGGAGCTGATGATTTACATTGTTAATTACATTCTGGCTGGCTCAAGGAGGCAGAAGGGTGGGAGATGTGTAAATGAATGCCCCTGGTAACAGGTTTGCAGGGCTGGAGTGTTAAACCGTCATCATCAGCATTAACGTTACCTGCTCCCCCCAGGAGACCTCATGAGCCTGCTATGTCATTCAGGGACATCTCTAAACGGATGTCACCCTCTCGTTGCCAAACATCATGTGCATAGAGTTAGTCAGACCTGTGGCGACTTGCAGATGATGAACAAGTGTTACCGAAAAATAATTACAGGGTTTTTCATTTTTTACTTTGAAGCTAGCTGGTCTAAGCTGGTCAAACTGATTTAATCAGCAATCCTGTATCAATTAAATTAACACATTTCAAATGTGCTGTTTTATATTTGGTCCAGTTTATTCATAGTTGTGCTAAATCTAACAATGGTCTAGATGCTTTATACTCATGAATTGCCACAGATGTAGTCTTATGCAGTGTAGCAACTAAATAAATGTAGAAACACTACTAATTTACCTATATTTTTCAGTAGCCCTAAATGAGATGGTTTATGTACCCAATAAAACTGCTCTGATTGTAAAAATATATTATTCCTGCTAAATCCATCTTAAGCTGGAAGCTGTTATTTGGAACATGGTATCTGGTATCGTTAGCCCGTAAACGTGTTCCAAAACTAGCTTGACCACCTTCAGCTGATATGGCCATCTAGTTTTGTTGATGGTCTTGGACAGTCTAGCAGCTTACACTAGCTAATGACAATATTAAAGCCTATTGGGTCTAATTTTTTGCATGCAATTTGTCTGTTCAAACCAATGTGTTAAAAAAAGAAGATGAATTATTATACAGACTTATTCTCTGACAGTAGGTGGCGCTTTTAGAAAAGCAGAAATACCCTGGGTTACATAATACTCAACTCTACATAATATAGTGAGCTTTTAATACAGTAATACAGTAAGTTTTTAATCAAGCAACTCGTTCTAGTTCTAAAGTGACGTTTTTGAATTAGTAACGGAGGCTTGGGCTCAACTGTTAAACCGTCAAATTGTGATTTGAATCCGTGGTGTAAGGAAGTAGTTCTGCACAAAAGAGGGTTTTTAAAGACACTACGTTGTTTCTTATGTATGTACACACTTGTGCCATCGAACTGTTGTATAAACGCAAAATATCACACTCGTAGCCGTGCACTATGGCTGTATATCGGCATATCACACTGCTACTCATGTAAAATTGCTCATTTATTTTGAAAAAGACTATGTCTTCCTTTAATAGTTTTAACATTTTTAGCTACTTTTTGTTAGTATCTTTTCAAAAAAGAGTTACTTTACAATAAATTTACTGCTTTGCCCAGTAGTTTTGGTGTTATATAGTGACACCTAGTGGCTTGGATGATGCAGTTTGTTTAGCTGCTGCCACCTCACTGCAAAACAGTTTGATTTGTTATTTATTCAGTCTCAAATGGTGAATCACATACATGCTGATCAATACTCTGGTATATATTATATTGAATCTGTAGTATTTGTAGTATATTTCATTTGTTTTTTTTGTTTAGTCTTAGTAAACTACTATGTTTACTGTAAAGAGCACTAGCTAAAGGCTCTATATAAAACAAAGTATTATTATTATTAGTAACAGTACCTTGCAAGGCTGGTCATATGATGTAAACATTGTGCAGCCCATTGGGGGAGATCCACTTCATGAAGAATAAGCAACTAATATATCTGAAAGTCTAAGAATAAATCTTTATCCTTTCATTGACATTTCTGTTTAATGTTAATTTCTTTAAGCAAAACATTTTTTAAACTTTAACACAATTACTGAATGTACCATTAAGATGACAAATGTGTTTCATTCTTCAGCAGTGAATCATGGCAGCCCACTCATTTCCTAATTGGAGTGTTTATCACTGATGATTTAGGAACAGATGGATGGGGTGCTTGTCCTCTTTATACTCTGGCCTCGGCCCAGCATGGATATCCGCAAACAATAGACAAGCACGTACTCGGACAAGCAGAGTATCAAGGCCAAATATTTCAGGCAGGCTATGACTCTTTCTGTTTCTATAGTTCATTTGAAAATGGTCCTTCAGCTGTTAGGAAAGATCTCATTATACTTCAACTTTAACATGTCCACAGAGTTTCTGAACATCTCCTGACTGTGCTCTAATAATAAGTCCATATTGTACATATTTTCGTTTGGGAATTTCAGACTTCAGGAGTCTTTAGCTGTTAAATAAAAGGGAGGCACTGTTTTTAAATTCTAAACTTGTACCTATTTTAATGTGATTTATTTCCTGCGACTGCATGTGTGTGCATATTTTTACACTTGTGTGGTTAAATTAGCATCTTCTAAGAAGTCCGGGGGTCCAGCGGGATTCATGACCATGAAGTCTAAGCAACAAGACCATGAATCATTTACACAACTCCTGAAGGCACACTGAATCTAATATCCATGTCACCTGACTCAAATAAGAGTCCACGACTGGCTTTTTCAGCTTTCAAGCTTAAGCCAAAGCTTCATCTGTATGATAGCTTATTCAAAATGCTTTTGGACAATTTCAAAAGCTCAGATTAATCTCATTTGTGTTCAGGTATGAGATGGAAAAGCATCAAAGTATATGGAATGTATCGAAATGCACCATTAAACACTGGATATCAAATAAATAATGCATTTATGTTAAAGTAAAAGAAAAATTGAGTAAATGAAAGCAGCCAGGAGCTTTAATGATTAGAGAGATGTGGCCTCCAAAATGTTTTTAGGCTTTTTAGTGTAAGTAAATGCCACATAAAATCCTTAGATTAGTAACTGGCATGAGAACTGCCCTTTTATTTGCTGTACTTGTCCCATTACAACAGTTGGCCCATGGATAATATACCATAGGGATGGATGAGGCACTAATGAATTAAATAAACTATATTGCTTACTGGTAGATTAGCACCAGTTTTTGTTAAATTACATATCCAGCAAAATTAAATATTTGTTTATTCTTTACATTTACTTGTGAACATAAAAATATGTATTATAATTACATAAAGAAGACATTAAATAATGTGTGGGTTTTTTTTTTTTTAAACATCCTAATTTGAAAGCACTTTTTTAAAACTATGGGACATTTGTTGTCTCTGAAAAGTCCAGGATGTCCTCCTTAAGATACACTAAGATTACAAACAAAATGCCCTTTACAGAGGACAAAATGAATGACAGGGTCTCGGAAAGTTATTCAAGTCAGGCATAACAATACATATGAGTGTGTCTGTTTACTGTATCCTCAGCACTGCACTGAGTCAGTTCTGTTGGATGTCCTCCAGTCTCCTGCTATGGGAAAGGCAAGGTGATTTCTGGAGGCTATGACAGATAGAAAGGGCAGCCAAAGTCCTCAGGTTGGCCTGGTGGGGGCCCTCGCTTTTCTCTCAGTTCACACATCACACAGTGTTTGAGGACAAAGGGTCTGGAGCCCAGTGGCCATACATGTAATAAGTGCAGGAGTTAAGGATGCACCAGACAAGCTTGTTGAATGCAGGATAGATAAAATGTCAAGCTTGCATGCATTTCCCTCACCCTGATGTTTTATTTGGGCTTGTTTTATACAGTATATGGGTCATTCCTACAGTGCAGTACATTTTAATGTGAAACATGTCTTATTATTAAAAAGAATACCTCATTTGTTTTAAAGATCATATTATCATATTATGTATTTTAACACAATATAACAACTATTTAACCCTGTAGAACCTGACATAATCAGTGTAGCCTGAAATCATATTTTGTTGTTTAGTTTATTGTAGTTTATTATCTTAAAAAACATTAAGCATAAATAGTTTTTGCCTAGCAAAAGCCAGTTTCCCAATGACATCATCATCCAGGAAGTGACATCATTTTTATTGAGGAAGCAACAGTATAGGTGTGCTTTTCACCTCCTGCTTGGATTTACTGAATATTCAGCTTGTAAATTTGAGACCAAACAACTCTTGACTGCAGGTGCCATTTGATGTCATTTCCAAGATGGCGGCAACCTAATGAAATTGTCTATAGGTGAGTGGAGCCATCTTGTTTTGTTTACATTTGTCTATAATGATGATTGACTAGAATACTAGAATGCTTTTAGGTTTGAAATGGGAAAATTTTACTCAAGTATTCCCACATTCAACTTAAGTTAGCATGTAACATAAGTGTTTAGCAGTGGATTTGATGAATTGTGTGATGTTTTGTAGTTTTAGATTTGTTTTGTCACTCTAAAATAATCCATCCTGTTTGATAAATTACAGAAATCGATATGATAGTATCAAAATATGGTTATCAAAATGACCAAATCAAAAGGTGACCTCTAAGCTAACATCCTGCTATTTTCATGACATTGTGTATATAATCAAGATGTAATTCATCAAATTTGAGTGTAGGAAGCTTGACTAAAGGATATTTTCTATAATCTTTTATCACTTCTGTAATTTCTGCACCACTAATGGCACCGAATGCAATTGTATTCTTCTCGGTTGGGTTTCAGACTATTTGTTCGTCTGGGGTTAGAGAAGGTTTTTTTTCCATTTTAGTTTTCACTATAGTGGCACAAAAATGACATGCTTCACCTTTAACTTACAAGTACATTCATTTGTTTAAAAGTTAATCAGCCCAAAAAGTATGGCATAAATGAATAAAACCATACAGTGTTTTGTAAAGAAATAAGTGCCATAATTTCATCGACAACAGCACTGTGGCATTTCATTTAATGCAATCTTTAGGTCTTGCAGTTCAATTAAATAGTGTTTGTGACCCCTAGCTTCTTTTTAAGCATGAGTAAGAAGCTGGTTTTTAGAGTTGCTTTTTCATTCAGTGCCTTTCAAATACAGGTTTATGTTCGGGCAATCTCTTGCAGTCCCAGGTGACTGTTGATGAATTACACATGAACTGAGCACAGGCTCAAAAGAGAACGTTTCATTTGACACAGCCCATCGATTTTCTCCTAGTTCACAATACTAGGTTAATTACCATTCCCCACTCGATAAAACACCTATTCTAAATGTTGCTAATAGACCGTAAGTGTTCACTGGTTGTGTGATTGATCACTGATTTTTTTGTTCTTCTGAAATTAAGTGATAAGACAGGGTCAAGACATTGCATGCTTGAATGCACCGTATGCTGATCAAACCTTATAGTAGATACAGTGCTGCAATTGGTTGTCTGTCAGCGTTTGGGTCAATAATTAGCTTTTAATGGGTTGTGTGTCCTTGGCTATATAGATTACATATCGGTTACTTCTGTAGTGAAGTGTTTTTTGACCACCTAAGGATTCAATCTCTACCATGTTTTTGAGCTTATGGATCTCCTGCTGATTCAATGTTTGTAATGTGTGTTGAGTATATGGATCACCTACTGATCCAATGTCATTTCTGTTGCTACTGTTCCTTCTGAAGGTAATTTATAGTAGCCCTACTATTTAGAGTTGACCTACAACAGCTAATCAGTAATAGTCAATAATACAAGTAAAATACAATTAATTTTATTATTTATTATTCAAGTCTTTGCACTGTTAACTTCAGGGATTCTGCATGTTGGTTGCACCACATGACTTTGATTTGACAGACATATTATTAAATATTACTAAGCAGTGAAACGGTTTCATTTTTTTTCTTCTAAGATTTTTAATTTTTTTTTACTTTAGCAATTTAACTTCTAAATGAGGCATTTATTTTCTTAATTATGATATCAGGACAGTTATATTATTATGACATGATGTACTATATGGTATCAAAAATATCAAATAAAATATAAAAAACTTAAAATATGTATATTCAAGTCATTTATTTTTTTAATGAGACTTAATAATTGATATTAGGATAGTTGTGTCATCCTGAAATGTTTGACTTTGTGGCCTACAAATATCAAAAGTAATTTTAATTCAGAAAAGGGGTGAAAACACAAAAGAGGTATTCAAGTCATTTATTTATTAGTTTTTATGAGACTTTTTTATTTAATTATGGTATTAGGACAGTTGTGTCATCGTGACATTTTGACTTTATGGCCTAAAAATATTTTAAAAATTACTTTTAATTCAGAGAAAAAATAAATAAAAATAAAAGAGGTATATTCAAGACATTTAACTTTTTTAATTAAACATTTTCTCTTAATTATGATATCAGGACAGTTGAATTATCCTGACATATTTGACTTTGTGGCCTAAAAATATCAATATTAATTTGAATTAAAAAAAAAATATATAAAAAAAAAACACCATGAAAGAGGTATATCATTTAATTTTATTAATGAGTCTCTTTTTTTCTTAGTTATGATATCAGGACAGACCTGTCATCCTGATATATTACATTGTGGACTAATTTTTTTTTTATTAATTTGAAATTAGAAAAAAATAAATAAAAATAAAATAAAAGAGGTATATTCAAGTCGTCTAACTTTTTTTATTAAACTTTTCTTTTCTCTTAATTATGATATCAGGACAGTTGTATCATCTTGACATTTTTTAATTTATGTCATTTTTTAATTTATACATTTGGGCTGCACGATTAATCGAATGCAAAAGTCATGCGCATCTTGTCAGTAAAGCCAGTTCTGTGATTAGTATTACATTTCCATCACGTGCTTTCAGATGGAGCAGCATTTAATACACAGAGCTGTAGTTCACTGACAAGCTACGCAATATCGCGTTCATTATTGCAGACTATTTAATTGTGCGATAATGAGATCTAAGATATCGTTCTGCGACAATGACAGCTGTTGTGAAAGCATGTGAAAATACCACATATAATAACATGTTTTTACTCCAAACTCACTTCATAACGTCAGTCGAGTGTTTAAAATAAATCCTTCTGTGAGATGATGTGGCTTAAACAGAATAAAGCAGGCAACATAATTCATAGTATTCTAAGCAGTGATAAAGGCTAAGTCGATTAGCATTGCATTATTATATACTTTATTATAATGAAAATTATAATAAGAACTCAGATAAATCACATATTGCCGTAGTCCTGTGTTTATTAGTCACATTGAATCAATGAAAGCAGTTGAATCTTCTGTTTATTCAGCTACCGCTATAGGGATCTCTTGGATTTCTTCTGCGGGGCATATTTGGAGTTTCCGCATGAGAGAGCCCTCTGGCTTTCGGATGGAGATTTACTACTGATCACAGAACCGTGCTTCACTGAAAGATACACATGATAATCGCAGCTTCTGCCTTATAGCGATTTCATTCCGATTTATCGTGCAGCCCTGATTTAAATTTAGAAATTAAAAGGTAATTTTGACAAAAGTCATTGTAGGTATGAATTGATTTTTTTTTTATTGTATTTTTTAATAAATTAATAGAGTCAGGTCAAGTGAGGGGTTAAATGTCACTGTCGTTGTTAGACTCTTCAAATATTTAATAGAGCATGCACATGTTAAATCGTTCATCAAAATTGTTAGCTGCAGCCCTACCAAACTGTCAGCCTATTTTTTGTATTTCTGGTGCCGTGACCCGGACGAAATAACCTTACCTGCAGAGCGGATCTGAACGGCAGGTCCTCCTTAGCTCAAGGCAGTTTGGTTTTGACTTCTCCTCAAAAGAACACGCAGGCATGATGGTTTGCCGGCGACGTTCAGCACATGCTTTATCCCGACAGGAGCAGAAGACCAGCGGGTAGCTGAATTCCGTTTGCACGCGGTCAAAGAACTGCCGCAGACCCCTGTGACAGCGCTTTCGGTTGCAGGGTTCCTGCGCTTGCTGAATGGAAGTTGCAGGGCTGCAGGTGGCCATGAGTGCAGTACGCTGTTTCTTGCAGGTGTCGTTGAGGTTGCAGGCTTTTGCTGCATCCAGGCATGGATTGCAGGGCTTGCCCGTGTCAGAACACAGATTCCCTTTTGCAGAAGCAGAGTCCATGGCTGTGGGCACAGATAGAGGAGAGCAGTGAGGGTCAGCATGCTTGGTTAAACAGAGACAAGTCAGATTTGAGTGAAAATACGTATTTAGATGTGTCTACTCAGGCACACAGGCGACGCACTGTCAGGTTGCTTCAGCTTTTGAGCCTGCAAATGTCAATGCACATGTATTCCTCTAATAAAGGCATTTTGCAATACTCGTACATGAAAATAATCAAGACAAGCACATTTATCAAATATTACCCTGGCTGTGCATGCGTCCTCCAAATTAGCCTCTATTCACATCTCCGCTTGAAAACCATGACATATTATGACCTTTTCCGACTTTTTGATAGGAGCTAACATGATCTCTAATAGCGTTTTTCATTTCAACATGCACAGGCGGCTTCATGCTAGTCGAGCTTTTGTCCTTTGAAGCATGTTTAATTAGATTTTGCCCAATGAGAACTGCTGGATAAGCCATTGTTAGAAGTCTTGGGTGGTTCAGTGTGAAATAGCTCTTGCTTGTCATTTAGAAGATAGTCTCAGTCTTTTCTGAGTTGAAATTCTCACTGAGATGGCTTTGTCATTGTCATGCTCCAGGCTGAGACTGGTCACACTAGCATGATTTTGTGAATATTTAATTATCTACTTTTGGAAACACTCTAAGGCAGTGGTTCTCAACCCGCGGCCCATCATGAATTCAAATGCAGCCCACCATGCTGAACACAATTTTAAAAATAACTTTCAGTTTTACAATGTTTTTGTTATGTAAAATAATTTAGTTTTTCATATATTATTTTCAGACATGAGCAGACCTGTACTCACGTAGGCTAATTAACGTTACGCTAGGGCTGTGCAAAAAATCGAATGCGATTTGAATCAAATCGGCAATGAATCGCCTGCGATTTTGAACACGATTTTGTGTAGCTTGTCAGTGAACTACGGCTCTGTGTAGTAAATGCCGCTCCATCTGAACGCACGTGCTGGATATTTACTTCTAATCACAGGAGCGGCTTTACTGAAGAGATACGCATGAAAATTGCATTTGATTTTTTGCACAGCCCCACGTTACGCATTTAACGAACACTTACAAGCGCTCACTTTGGCAGAAGTCAATTCAAATAGTCATCAGCAGCCATTAGTTTGGTAAAATTGAGCATCAGAATGGACAAATTTGTTATTAAGGGAGAAAAACTAAATGTGGAAAATGCCAGCGAAGGAACACATACAAACAAGAATAGTCGCAGTATCAGCAGTGAAGGTAGGAGAGTGCTGGACTTTCGGTTTGCCCCGCCACTCACTTGAAGATGTTCAGGCAAAATGAAACACTACTATGCAGCAATCATCCTTAATTGCTGAAATGTGGCAAAAGAGCTCTGGAGAGAACCTCAGATTATTAAATTCGAAAGTGCTTTCCATATGTAGATCAACATAGGCTACATTTGTGAATGCACATTTTCTGTCAGGACCACTATAGTCAAAGATGATTGACAATTAGCATACAGTTTTGATTGGCGGTATGGTTCTGTTCTGGGCAAGAACTCCCTGCGCATCCATGCAGCCTAACATGGATGAGAGCAGGGAGAGCAGCAATAACCACCCCAGAGTAAACAGAACAGAACCAACGTAAATGTATTGCAGATATTGTTAAAGTTCAATAATTTTATGTAAAACTGCTGATAATACTGAGGGACCTTATATATGAATGCTTAGATAGGTGTCGTATTCCTATAGGTAGATGGGGATCAGCTGAGAGTCAGCTGATGCGAGCTTGACTAACGTGACCTGCCAGAACTAACGCTATGCTTGATTTCGGCAATGTCGCGTGTCAAGCCACCCTTCCGTGCGAGTCTTACAGAGTACAACTTACAATCGATCTTTACTTAATATCCTAATGATTTTTGGCATAAAAGAAAAATCAATAATTTTGACCCATACAAAGTATTTTTGGCTATTGATACAAATATACCCCAGCGACTTGAGACTGGTTTTGTGGTCCAGGGTCACATATGTACATGATATGCGTGCGGCCTGTGAGACTTGCACTTGGACCATAGTGCGGCCCAGTGGACAAAAAGGTTGAGAACCACTGCTCTAAGGGTTGTTAAGGCAATATTTACCCAGTGATATTTAACTTTTTATGTTAGTCATTTTGGTTTAGATATTTGTGAATGCTCTTTTACATTCAAGTCTGTCCATTAGTGGAGCTGGATGCATCTTTCAAAAAAATTAATGTGGATGAATTTCGCTTAACATTCTTGGAACTTGCATTTTTGTGTCTATTCTTTTTAGTGAATCAATATAGTATAACCAATGTGGTCCGATTCATGAATAAATTAATCTTTAGAAACTTTTCTTCTTGGGGGCTCAAAAACATGTAGTGCAATTAGTGTAGTAATCTGATACCTGAAATGACATTTACAAGTATTTTTATAACATACAACGTGACAGTGTAAATGAACTAATCACCCTTATGAGTTGATTCTTTTTGGTGAATCTATAGCATAAATTGTGACCATGTTTTAGTCTGATTCTCCAAAAAATTAACACGATCATTTTGGTGATTCAAAAACATGCAGTCATTGTAGTGTTATTCCTGACAGATGGCTCTTAAGATCAGTGTTATCAGTGTAGTCTGATTTCTGAACAAATTATTCTTAAGATCTGGTTAATTTTAGTGAATCAAAAACATGCTGCATATCCTATGTATGAGCCAAAAGAAAGAAATCTATTTTGGTAGAAAAATATTTTTGTATGTATACTGTAATGAAGCAATCATGTACTATTGCTGTTAAACAGCAAAACACATGGGAAATATTGTTGGGCCAAATACAACGTTTTTGCCTGTGTGGGGTCTGGCAGCGAAGACATGGCCCTTGGAGGCCCCCTTTATCTGTAATGTGTCAAGGTTCTGATTTATTCTAACCAGTGTGTGCTTTTTAAGGAGTCTTAACATCCCACCCCAAAGGAACACCGGCCAACATTTCCAAAACTCATTATCTCATTTTGCATCTTCAAATACGCTGATAAAATGCACTGTTTGCAAAGGGCAAAACTGTTCAAGTGGAAAAAAAGGAAAAGCTCTCAAGTCCTGCCAGAAGTGATAAATATTCTTTGCATATAGGAACGCAATGGCCAATTAGCACTACGCCAGAGCTACCTTGTTATCTCTCTGACAGACAAGGTTTTTACAGTATTCCTGGCTCAAAGCGCTTCCTTACTGCGCTCTTGCACATGTTTTATTAAAGCTGAGGGAATCAGGCAGGGGCTTCAAAACAGATCTCACTGAGGCCTCGCTTCTCACAAGGTCATGTAAGTGGAAAGTGTACCTGTCCGCTGATTGCCTCACTAGCAAAAACATCCCTGCTCTCTTGCCAGACAACAGCTCCTCACCCCTCTTTCCCAATGACTTATGACGCAAACACAATCTCACTTCTTCTTCAGAAACCCCTAGAAGTCCTTAGACAAGGACTGTGTTCATCAAACAGCCTGTTCTTAATGGAATTGATAAAAACAAATAAACTTTAAATGCCATGTTTTGGAATCATAGCTCAAATATGTATGCTCTTATGTGCTAAATCAAAATAATCAAGTACAAAATTAAGGCTGGGGGGAATATCCATAAGCCCTTGTGCTTTAATAATTTAATTATGTATGTTTGGTCAAAGCATGGTAGCTTAAGGGTGCATGAAGTAATGTACGTTTGAGTTCTCTTCAGTACTGCTAATGTTGTTGGTATTCGTTTTTCTTGCCGTTTCAAAGAGCCGTTTTATGTGAATTACTGGGGAGAAAATACCCAATAATTTCAAACGGTGCAGTATATATTGATACCATATTGGTTATTGGGCAATTTTAGAATTTATTTTATTTTATTATTAATGTTTTTTAATGAATGCAGTTTTTACAATACACTGTATTGTATTCAAAAGTTTAGGATTGGTTAATATCTTATGTCCAGTATTAATTTGATCAAAAATACAGTAAAAACAGTAATGTTGTGAAATAATACTACAATTTTAATTAACTATTTTCTATTTGAATATATTTTAAAATGTCACTTATTCCTGTGATTTTCAGCAGCCGTCACTCGGGTATTCAGCAGGAATGTTATGAAATGCTAGCAATATTAATAACAATGTCCCCAAAATTCAAGATATGATTGGCCCTGTATGAGTTATTATTTTTGTTTATAACATATTTAAGCAATATCACACAATTAAGAGTGCTGTTTTACAGAATATCAGCATGACTGCAAATGTGATATTTATTATAATTAATTATTATAATTTGACCTTTTAGACACACAATATTGTAAATTTTGACTGTTTTTGCTCTTTCGCCAACAAAACCGTTCCAGTCAAAGCAGAACAGTTGCAACACAGAGTGGTGTTTCATTCTTAATTGATTCAACATTTATGAATGAATCGGGTAAATTAATAATTCAATGACCCATTTATAAAGTCACTTGGATTGTACAGGAATAAATCAGCCAGTTTGAACAAACTGTTTGAATGAATGAATGATATATGATTAATTTATTTATATTTTCTGTCACCTTCTGGCAGTTTTAGTTTCATATATAATAGTATCATTTATATTTTTCCAATTTTTCATATTTTTATATTAAACATTAATGTAATTACATTATTTGTGACCCTGGACCACAAAACCAGTCATAAGTTGCACAGGTATATTTGTAGCAATAGACAAAAATACATTGTATGGGTCAAAATTATCCATTTTTCTTTTATGCTAAACATTATTAGGATAGTAAGTAAAGATCATGTTCCATGAAGATATTTTGTAAATATCCTACCGTAAATATATCAAAACGTATTTTTTGATTAGTAATATGCATTGCTAAGAACTTCATTTGGACAACTTTAAAGGCGATTTTCTCAATATTTTGATTTTTTTGCACCCTCAGATTCTAGATTTTCAAATAGTTATATCTCAGCCAAATACTGTCCTGGAAATCGTGATTCACGTTCAACGTTGAACAGAAAGTTCAAAAGAACAGCATTTATTTAATTTAAAAACAAAACATTTTTTTGTGTGTAATATTATCTTTAGTCACATTTGATCTTTTTAATGTGCAATTTCGAAATAAAAGTATTCATTTCTTTTTAAAATAATAAAATTCTTGTATTGATGGCCATTGAGAAATTTCTTTTTGTTCTGACTTAAAAGGGTCATGAATTAAAATCAGATTTTCTTTGATCTTTTGGCATGTACCAGGTCATTGTACTATAAAATCATGCTGTGAGTTTCAGAGCTCAAAACTTCCTTGTTTCAGGTTCATTGCACCAGATGACAGACTGTTGAGTGTATGAATACAGTGATCTCATCATTGCAACTCGAGTTTTGCACTCGCAAATGCCTTCATCATAACTAACAGTGATGTACAGTAAATAAGAGATTCATTGTGCAGTGTAGACTGCATCATTGATAATAAACTCACGGTGTGTGACTCCAGCGATTATAAAGAGAGCGTTCATTGATCGTTTTCTTTATATAATTTAATCACAATTTAAATAACTGATTATTTTAACTCTATTAAGAGAAACAACATGTTAGTCTCTGGCTTGATCTACTGATGCAAAAACAGCAATAAATGATTTTGAGACAAAGAAATTCTGACTGTACACAATCTCATCTCAGCAACTCGGCAAAATCTGATTATCATGCATCCGGCACCAGGTTAAAATAAAAATTAATCCATGCTCCTCAGAACCTTTTCTTGCTTTTAAATCTGCTGGCAATTGCAGAGCATAAACACTCTTTCAACATCACTCCCATCTTAGCTGGCTGTTCCACAGTAATCAATTGGAAACACTCATCGAAAGCATCCTTTAATGTTCCACTGCTCTCTCTATAGTGTGGCCATTCTTTTTTCTTTCTTTTTTTATAAAGTCCCTTTCTATTATCCTCTTATCTCCCTTTCCTGTCTTGAGAATCTATCATACCCGGGTCCGATGGCAATTCTTCAAAGAACCAAGCAGATGTGAGCAGTCATCTGTTCATTGACAAATGAACAGGAGAGCCATGTAACAAGATGTCTGATTATTTTTATGTTATGAGTGCTTTTCCAGTCCTGCATTAGAAGCGAAACGTGTGCTCAGAGGTGTGTTGTTTTGGTCTTGATATTCATCTTATCTCGTGTCAGAGGGAAAGGGTCTCAAACAAATCCTCAAGGAGAGCCAGTTTACGGAGGCTTTCGCCAGAGAGGGAAAGGAATTATGAAAGGAAAATATTTGATTTTGTTTTGGCTTCAGCCCTGAGTGGAAAAAATCTGCTGATTTTGGACTGCATCTTGCACATTTTGCGTTTGATTTAAGCGACTAGTCATATTTAAGGGAGACTAAGGAGTGTAAAAACATGTCAAATTTGTTTTATAATTCAATTTGTGATCGGAAATCTGGTGTAATCTGAATCAGCATGTATTTTTATATATAACATATGCATAACCTTTGCAACTACACTGAACAAAATTATAAACGCAACACTTGTTTTTGCCCCCATTTTTCATGAGCTGAACTCAAAGATCTAAGACTTTTTCTATGTACACAAAAGGCCTATTTCTCTCAAATATTGTTCACAAATCTGTCTAAATCTGTGTTAGTGAGCACTTCTCCTTTGCCGAGATAATCCATCCACCTCACAGGTGTGGCATATCAAGATGCTGATTAGACAGCATGATTATTGCACAGGTGTGCCTTAGGCTGGCCACAATAAAAGGCCACTCTAAAATGTGAATTTTTATCACACAGCACAATGCCACAGATGTCGCAAGTTTTGAGGGAGCGTGCAATTGGCATGCTGACTGCAGGAATGTCCACCAGAGCTGTTGCCTGTGAATTGAATGTTCATTTCTCTACCATAAGCCGTCTCCAAAGGCGTTTCAGAGAATTTGGCAGAACACACAACTGCAGACCACGTGTAACCACACCAGCCCAGGACCTCCACATCCAGCATCTTTACCTCCCAAGATCGTCTGAAACCAGGCACCCGGACAGCTGCTGCAACAATCGGTTTGCATAACCAAAGAATTTCTGCACAAACTGTCAGAAACCGTCTCAGGGAAGCTCATCTGCATGCTCGTCGTCCTCATCGGGGTCTCAACCTGACTGCAGTTCGTCGTCGTAACCGACTTGAGTGGGCAAATGCTCACATTCGATGGCGTCTCGCACTTTGGAGAGGTGTTCTCTTCAAGGATGAATCCCGGTTTTCACTGTACAGGGAAGATGGCAGACAGCGTGTATGGCGTCGT
>NW_015557134.1:1804933-1809690 GCF_001515605.1 Sinocyclocheilus anshuiensis | reverse complement strand
TATGGACAACGAACACAGGTGCATTTTATTGATGGCATTTTGAATGCACAGAGATACCGTGACGAGATCCTGAGGCCCATTGTTGTGCCATTCATCCACGACCATCACCTCATGTTGCAGCATGATAATGCATGGCCCCATGTTGCAAGGATCTGTACACAATTCCTGGAAGCTGAAAACATCCCAGTTCTTGCATGGCCAGCATACTCACCGGACATGTCACCCATTGAGCATGTTTGGGATGCTCTGGATCGGCGTATACGACAGTGTGTTCCGGTTCCTGCCAATATCCAGCAACTTCGCACAGCCATTGAAGAGGAGTAAGGCACACCTGTGCAATAATCATGCTGTCTAATCAGCATCTTGATATGCCACACCTGTGAGGTGGATGGATTATCTCGGCAAAGGAGAAGTGCTCACTAAAACAGATTTAGACAGATTTGTGAACAATATTTGAGAGAAATAGGCCTTTTGCGTACATATAAAAAGTCTTAGATCTATGGTGTTCAGCTCATGAAAAATGGGGGCAAAAACAAAAGTGTTGCGTTTATAATTTTGTTCAGTACATTTTAAAAAAACAAACCAAAATCCTTCCTTCAAATTGCTCACATAGTGTGAATTTGTGTGCATTTTCATTTCAAGATGTACACAAGTAAACCAATGCAATAAATGTGAGGATTTGTTCAAATGTGGCTAACATTTCTGTACAGACTTGCCTTAAGGCAGTTGTTGAAGTGTATAGTAATAATTTGAGCACTTATTCACGTGTTACATGCGCTTTTTATCGTCGCATACAGGCACTTAAGAAGTTATTCACAATCTATGTGCATTATGCAAATATTCAAGGATCAGTGCCGCCCTGTGTATTCAGGTCACTTAGTAGATTATTAATACAAACACCATCTCGAGTGTGCTTGTTGGTCCATGTATTTAGTCTTTTTTTCTTATTCTTGCAGAAAAGCTATTTAGAGGGTTCAGATTTGATTTCACAAACCTGTAAATGAGTGTTTCTTCAATTACAGGCTTCCCAGGGGTTGACTTTTATTAAAACTAACACTTTTTTTTTCTTTTTGTTATATGAAAGTCACATTAAAATTCTTGGAAACATCTCACTAGGCTTTGCTAATTTATTTTTGCTGCTTATAAAGGTGTGGTGGACCCAGACTTTTAAGCTTAAAATATGAAAATCCATCACAAAATACTAATTAGTAGTAAACAAGAAGAAATAAACAGAGAAAAAAGTCAATCATTGTGCTTTGAGTATTATGTATACACTGTTGTAGTATTTATTCATATTTTGAATTGGCTTTTATTTTTATATTTTCAATTTTCATTTTCATTTGATTTAGTTTTAGTAATTTTATAATAGATTTTATTTTTAAAATGTCTATTTAGCTTTAATAAATTATTTCAGTTTTAGTTTTAATCATTTTAATACTTAGACTAATTTTATTTCAGTTAGTTTCATATTTATTATGTAATATAAATATTATTTTTTTAAATGTATTTATTTATTGTCTTTTGGTTGTGGTATCATTTCCATCACGACCAACAATTTTCCACTAATAAAGTTTTTTTCAGAAGTTAGCATTTTAATTTTCATATTATTAACATATTATTTATTTGTGTGTATTCAGAATAGATAAAATAATACATAAGAAAGGTAGACACAAGATTCTGTCATTTTATTCCAAAAATGTTTAAAATGTAATTTCCAGCACATAATACTTATTAAAAAAAAATTTCACTGAAGAAGCACCCAAATTAGTATAGGTATTCAAGGAATTGGCTCTGAAACAAGCTGCATAAAATAAAACCTAAAATTAAGCAATTTCACATTTCATGATGTGTTTTTCTTGCGTGGGAATAAAAGGGCAGAACAGCAAAACAGGTGTAAGACAAATACTGCAGAAATAATTGAAACTGCCACGCTTCTCACAAAAGACCTCCTTGCCTATAACATATGAAAGCATTTTCTAATAGTGCATTTACTACCTAAATGTCCCTGACATGCCAAATAATTCTCAATATGATTGCATATGTGCCTGTACATGGTCTAAAGCATCTGCAGCCTGTAGAGATGGTTTTTCAGATGGCCTCCTAGTCGGTTTTAAATAAGGCTACAGATTACCTCTGCTGTGATCGAAAAAATGAGAAACGTGAACAGTCGCATAAGGAATAGGAAACAAAAATAGCCTTTTTTGTGGCTGTGTGGTGGATAGCTTTTGTTAAAAGCCGTTAGCGAGACCGCAGCGTGTGGTTGATTTTCTATATATGTGTTTTCTGTTTACCCTTTTCACCTAAAGCCCTGCAAACTGGTTTCTGCCTCCCATAAACCGTATTCCAGCAGCCCCAGCACGTCATCGTGAGGCTGGGCTGTGAGGAAATGTAATCCATTTGGAGGTGACAATGAATAAGAAAGAAAAACTTGTTTGAGGTAAAACATATGAATCATAGAAACGGCTTTTCAGAGCCTTTCTCAAAGCTGCAATTATGATTAATACGGAGTAATTTCATTCTCCTTGGTGGTCTTTTTGAATGCCCATCATGACTAATACACATAGTCCCATTCACATTGTTTAAAATGAATTGAGGTTGGGCTTCAGTGAATGGATGGCGACTGCTGCGTAATTATTGTACAGCACATAACTTTCCTTGCTAACAATACATCTGTTTGTTAGAAAGCATTTGATTAATACATCTTTTTTCTTAATGTTAGTTTTTTTATGTGTTTATATAAAGATTATTATTCTTCAGTTACCTCACTGTCTTTAGGCTCCTCTTTTTCCAGAGCCCAGGAAGAGAACGAGGACCCCCCATCATTGTCCCACCGTGAACCAAAGCTGTCTCCTGATGTGAAAGGGTTGTCCTTGTACCTGAGATCACAATGATTCATACAAATTACACACATGCATACACTCACATTCACAAATGCTGTCCGTCACAAACATACTTTGGTGGTCCAGAGGTGAACCCGGGCTCATCAAACATGTCCAGCTTGGAGCGAGAAGAGGACTTGACTCCGACCGGGGTCTCCTGCTCGATCACCTGCATCTCGGCCATCACGGAATGAGACACGGCACTGCGGAAAATCAAAGTCACACCATATCAGCCGAATGTACAATAAAATGAACAAAACCAACAACCAGACACACATCGCTCAGCATTCTGGGTTATTAATCTGCTGCAGACATTGATGTCATGCTTGAGGGGAGTGATGTAATTAACGTGACAGTGGTTTAATCGAGGTTACCGCCGTGTCTTTACCTCCTGTTGCCGAATCCCATGCCCAGCCTCTCCGCCTGTTCCTTCTTCTTGCCCTCTAGGTTCTTCAGTTTCTTCTCCTCCATCTTCCTGTCAATCTCCAGCTCTTTGTAGGCCAGTCGCATCGAGGCCACTCTGTGAGAAAAGAGGGAATGCAAGCAGGAAAAAAAACTGCTGAAGCTATAGCTCTGATTGCACTGTTAGAGGAGCCATCATCTTACTCAAACATACGCTTGACCATTCAATAGGTTCTAATCAAAATCTTTTAAGAAAAAGCATTTCAGTTTTCCAGCATCTGCAGATGTCCAAGAGATTCTGAATGTGTGGCGTCTGGAGACTCACATGGACTCTTCGGCTTGTTTCTTGGCCTCAACGACCTGTTCCTCTCTCATTTTCTCTGCCACCTGGGCTTGTTTTTCCACCTCAGTGAAGCTCTTGCTGCTCACCTTCTGGGCACCAAGACCCTTTTTAGCGCCAAGCTAAAATCAAAATGATAACAGTGTAAAGACATTTATTTATAACATTTTTAACAAAGTAGCACCTGCAAACATAACCATGAGTTTTGACAACAATATATGCTTCTACAGATGGTTTATAATTAATGTATATTTATACATAAAAGTACCTAATGAAACTCATGAAAATACTAATATATATATATATATATATATATAAATAAATTAAATATATATTAATATTAAATATATATAATAACATGTCAAAAAATGTAATATGTCAAAATCAAATAACATGTCAGGTCAATTTGTAATAATGTCTATTCTTATTAATTTTATATGTACTATTAAATGTACTATTAATGATAAATAATGTGGTAGTATAACCTTTTAAGTAAAACTGAACAACATATTAAACAACATATTTTAAATATCGCAATGCTTAATAATCGTTGACAAACGTTTGTACATTGTAAATGTGAAAAATATATTGTACTTTTCCAAATATTTAAATTATAAATACATAAATATTTAAAATATAACAATGTAAAGTACTTCTAGTATACTTTTTAGAAATATATTAAAATGCAATTCAATATATTTTTATTGCACTTCAAATAAGCATGTTGGGAATACAAATGTTTTATAAACATACTACTTGAATTTCAAATATATTTTTAATACATTTAATACTACGTCTTTTTCACCTGGGTAAAGAACACCGTTTTGGCTTAGTGTCAGTGATGAGGAGCCTAATTAAATATAAACATATAAATATATTGACATATAAACACAGACACATTAGGGGTGTCGAAATTAATCGTTGCATCGATGCATCCCGATGCGGACGTGGACAATTTTGCATTGATGCAGTAACAGACCATAGTCGATTATAGCTTTCTGACATCATTCGCATACGCGCTTGTCACGCGAGTATTAAAAATGCACTCTCTATTTTAAAATCTGAGCTTAGCTTTTTCCCGCACATGGCACGTGTGCGTGCTAGAGACAATCGCGGCAGGCTTCATTGCACGTGTC
>NW_015557134.1:1770588-1804808 GCF_001515605.1 Sinocyclocheilus anshuiensis | reverse complement strand
ACGATGCGGATGTGGACGATTCTGCATCGATGCAGTAATAGACCATAATCGATTATAGCCTTCTGACGTCATTCGCATACGCGCTTGTCACGCGAGTATTAAAAATGCACTCTCTATTTTAAAATCTGAGCTTAGCTTTTTCCCGCACATGGCACGTGTGCGTGCTAGAGACAATCGCGGCAGGCTTCATTGCACATGATATGCGCTGTGAGACACGTGCGTATTGCTTGACTGCTTCCGTTCGCTGTTATTTTAGTCTTTTACTTTAGATGTGCTTTCATTTATGCCGTTTGGAATGCAGTAGCCTACGTATTAGATGCACGAAACTCACGTACTGACAGACTTTCACGTGTGCTTTGTGCTTCTCCTGAAGCTCGCGGCTGCGGTTAAATGCACTTGCATCTACTTTTATGATACGAAATTGATGTAAACAATCAGTTATGTTTTCAGAACAGGACAAAACATCTGATATATCGAAATAGATCTGTGCATTAGTGTGAATGCAGCCTGTTAAAGCTGCCGCTGTCTATGATCTCATTAGTAGGCCTAATAATCGAACAGCAATAATGCAGAGGTAAAAAGAAAAACCCATAACTATTGTCTGTATTCTTTCGGATACTTAAAGAACACTTATTTTAAATAAGGTATTGTTTTAAAAAGTAGCCTGCTTATATAAAAAAAAATAAAATAAAGTAAATTTTGCACAAAATAAATTGGATAGAATATTTATATGAAATGTAGCCATGTGCAGTAATAGCCTATTGAAAACAGAATGTGACCCATCGTGATATTGAGTTGATAATAATAATTGTAATTGAATTTAATCGTGAAACCAGTGAAGATTCACACCCCTATGTTTAAAATGGCCGTACTGACATACAGAGATTCCAACTATAAACAAAAAGTAAAGTAAAAGTAAAAATGTTTTACTTTAATGTAAAAAAGTTTTTGCACAGCAGAATAATTAATTGGGGAAAAATGTAGATCAAGAATCGTTTTGGAATGGGATCGTGAAGTGCCTGAAGACTCCCAGCCCTAAAGTACAGGAGGAGCTCTGACATCACTGGAGTTCAGAGGAAGTGAAACTAACTTGAACAACATGCCTGCAATGATCAACCTCTTTAAACAACAGAATACTTATTGAGCTGTTACTTATACTCACAGGTAAGTGATAGAAATAAGAGAGATTTTCCCCATCACTCTTAAATGCACTTGCATCCAGGGGTGTGAATTTCGTCTAACAGTTGGGGGGGGGGGACAATAAACATAATTTCTCAAGAGCGATTTTTGAAGGGGACACAAATAATACAGCTAAAATGGTACTTGTAAGGATATGTATATACAGAGGAAAGCCTTACTACTATTAGTGCAGCAGGGAGACGTGCAATATTAGACAACGTCAAGCTGTTGTGGTCGCGCCGAGACAGCGCTCGTGTCCGTTGTATCCGTCACAGTGTTGCCAAGTCCGCGGTTTTCCCATGGAATTGGGCTACTTTATCACTGTTGCCATGGTTTGAAGCGACCCCAATAACGTATATTTTAGCCCCCGGAACGCGATTTTTACCGGGACACCCCCCTTGAAACGCAGTTAGTTTGGCCTAGTTTTGGGTAGCAATTGGGAGGGTTTTGTTGTGAAAAACCTGGCAACCCTTTTCGTCAAGCAGGTAACGTTATTATTGCTAACAAAGCGACTCAAAGCGACTCATCGAAAAATACATTGGCATCATCTGTATTAAATAGAAAATAATCACTTCATCCGATGTTTAAGTGAATAAAATACCTTACTTACTGGAGTTCCACAACTATTGGCTTTGTTGACTCTCACCGGACTGTAGGTGATGTAAAAGAGGAAAGCAGGCATTTGGACCAAAGCACTGTGAGGCAAGGCAGGGGGAGACTCAAAATGTTTCTAAACTTAAAACGCATTTTTGCCCCGTTTGTGTTGTTTTACTACTTACACAATTATTTAAAGTATAAAACATTGTTATTTACAATACACAGACTGGTTATTAATCATATTTTTAGGGGGGACAACCCTCAGATGGGGGGGGTCCTGTCCTCCCGACACCCCCGGGATTTCCGCCTATGCTTGCATCTACTTTTATGATACGAAATTGATGTAAACAATCAGTTATGTTTTCAGAACTGATATGTCGAAATAGATCTGTGCATTTGTGTGAATGCAGCCTATTAAAGCTTCCACTGTCTATGATCTCATCAGTAATAATCAAATGGCAAAAAAAGAAAATAAAAATAAAAACCCATAACTATGTCATTAGCCTATCTGTAAACTTTCGGATACTTAAAGCACTCCCAGATAATGAAAGTGCTTCTTGTTTATCCTTTGTAATTGCATTTTCCCCCTTTATTACTTTATATTTGCTTGTATGTTTTAAAAGCTATATTTACTTTTAATTCTTAACAATAATTAATCAATTATATATTAATTAATATATTAATTAATTAATATAATATTAATAATTAATTAGTTAACATAATTATTTTAAAAAGTAGCCTGCTTACTTTTAATTTAATTTAATAAAAATGCACAAAATAAATGTGATATAATCGTGATGCATCGTGATATCGAATTGAATTGAATCATTGACATGATAATCATAATTGAATTGAATCGTGAAAACAAGTGCCGATTCATACCCCTAAGACACACACACGCTAATTAAAAAACAGTAGTTACTGTTTCCTTGATCCTTGCTATGCTTAGTGTCACAGACACGATAAAAACAAGTTTTAAAATACACAGTCTGGATCCGCAAATAAATTACTTCTGGATGTGTTGACATTGAAGCATTTAGGCATATGCAAGCAATAGTTTTTTCACTGTTGATTGGATACAATTGGACATTTCTATCATGCTGGATGTGCTAATATAACATTACTGCTACACAGCAAACTGTAGATCTGTAGAAATAAATTAATCACACTTAAACTGTCTTGAGAGTATGAGAAGATGTATGAATATAAAGGACAGTGCTAACCTTGAACAGAAAAACTGGGCTTTCTTTAACCGCTGAAAAACATAGAAAAGCTCTTAAGATGTCATCACTTACCAGAAATAATGGAGGCGAGTCTAAACTCATCAGATAGATGCATTGGTTCATATGGGGAGGTCTCATACAGTTCTTCTCCTTCAAAATAACACAAAAACAGAGAAATATTAGATATTAGCATTGTTTGGCTTTTACATGAATATAATGTCCTGGTTAGGACAGGGCATGTGGGTCAATTAATAAGTATTTTTCGAATACATCTACATCTTGCAAAGGTTATAAAGATAAATACAAATTCTATAATACAAGATTCCTTCAAATAATGCTTTCAAATGGCCAGACTCCTCTAAACTCTCACACTGTTTCAAGTACACACTCTCTCAAGAATTACAGCTCAGCAGTCTTTTGTCCAGATTTGTACTGGCCAACAATCACAAATTAGGTCCCCAGTGTTGCATCCCATTGGATGTGTCCAGAAAGTCTGCTGTTTTCTAATCCAGGGCTAGAAGTGCCTAGAAAGGCTAGAAGGCTAGACAAAGAAGTGCAACCAATCTGCTAACTGGTCCCAACAGAGGTGCCGCTATAACAATGAACGCTAGACGCAATGTGACACTAGACCTTCAACAGACTGATGTGAGGCTCTCAGATGAAGACTTCCAGCTGTCTAGCTCTTTAATATTTTCCTTTGAGATCAATAGAAAAAGTTTCTGTTAGGTGGTTAGCAGTAATTCTCCAGACACATTAACACATGGTGTTCATTTGGGAAATGCAGGATTGAATGTGCCCTGTGTCATGTACCAATTCTAGCAGTCTGCTTCTAATCTGGTGGGATTCAGGCTGATTAATATCATTAAAGTTAAACTTTTTTCTCAGAATTGCATGATATAAACTCGCAGTTGTGAGTTATGAAGTCAGAATTGTGAGATATAAACCTGCAATTGCAAGTTATGATGTCCAATTCTGAGAAGAAAAAAAGACTATGTTCTCAGAATTGCAAGTTTATATCTCACAATTCTGATTTAATAACTTGCAATTCTGAGAACAAAAGTCAGAATTGTGAGTTTTATTACTCAGAATTGCAACAATTGCGAGAAAAATCTCAGAATTGCATATTTTTCTCGCAATTGCAAGTTTATATCACGCAATTCAGAGAAAAAAAAGTCCGAATTGTGAGATCTAAACTCGCAATTGCGAGAAAAAAGTCAGAATTGTGAGATAAAAAGTTGCAATTGCCTTTTAACATTTTTTATTTAGTGGTGCAAACGGGCTTCCATAGAAAGTCAATGGGGTTCAGTGTGGATTGTATGGATACTAGCAGAGGAAACATTCTTCAAATGTTAAAACTTTAAATATATTAGAATCAAATTTTTGAAGAAAGTAAGTTTATATGGGTTTGGAACGACTTGAGCTCACCCTTAAGTTGACCAAATTTATTGGTGAACTGTCCTTTTAAAAGGGAATTTTAAAAAGGCTTAATGGGTTTGGATCAGTTTTCCAGTAAAACTGGGTTTTAGTTTATATTTTTTGAAGGATAGATGAAGATCACATCAGTTACAGATTGACTTAGTCCAGCTGTAAATAATGACTTGTGTGCATTGGCTGGGCTTAGGTGCCATATGCCGGTCACAGCTCCACATCATGATGCCAGGTGCTCCTGTCATCCTATGATGCTTCTCAACATCATCATCATCCCCAGCTTGTGTGTCCCTATTCCCAGCCCAATGGGCTCAGAGGGCCCTTTGGTCTCGGCAGTGTCTTTGTGTGCACCCCAAATGTACCTCTGGCTGGCAATTATTTTATGGGATCATCCTGGATCAAGAATTTATCTGCTGTGTCACTGTAGCTCTCCGCTATCCGCCTCCCAGCTCTGCTGCTGCTGTGTGGCCACCTTTATGTTCTGTTCCTCAATGAGTTAATCCTGCACACACAGCCTTAATCTCTGCCGTACCAGCCTGCAGTGCCTGCGCAGGGAAAAATATTGCCAAGTTCCAGAGGGGGAACTGCTAGCGGCATAAAATAAGTGGACACATAAATCTCGGGATAGAGGCGTTTGTCCCCCGTCATATTTGTGGAGTGTACTAGGCGTGTATTTAGCATAAATTAGGTGAGTGTAATCTTCAAAACTTGATCCTGCTGAGAGTTTTCAGCAGGACATTACAGAGCACAGATGCTGACATGATAAATGCAAAAGAGTGCTTATTGGCCGCGAGTTACTCAAGTAAGCAGATTTAACAATTCAGAGAACACAAACGTACACTGACATTGTCCTTGCCGCTGACTTTGTCCGTTGCACTGTGAAAAAATGCTGTGACTTGAAGAATTCAACAGATGGAGAGTGTTCCCAAGATACTGAAATTAGACTCAGCATTGGGATGCTGGAAAGATTTCAAATGTGTGAACTGCCATATTTTAGAGTCATACAATTGACCTATCAGGATCTTTACACTAATGAGGAGTTTATAATGAATTATGTCTAAAATGGATTAAAATAAGAGATAAAATGACCTTCAATCATCAAAAACGACTTTGCAGCCACTGGAAAATTACATCATGATTGGCTGATGGCAAAACCAGAGTGCTCACGATCTGAAACCCTTTGCTTGTCTCTATCCTGAGGGCAGCCGATCTAAACATATAAATCCAAAGTTCTGTCATGAAACTCTAGATGGCGCAGGACGATAGGTTCTAACGCAATCTGACATAATGACATCATTATTCACATGGCACAGCTGTATCAGCAACCAATGAGCTTGCTGCTCAGCATACAAATACTTGGCTAGTGTTTGCTGTAGCAGTTGCAGCTTGCTTCAGAAACCCTCCACCTTCCCCAGCTCCACCTGTATAGATCTGTTATGGGGTGATTTCATGTATATAATATGTGCAGCAGCAGTATTTCTTACATGCTCACAGCAGCACGTCTGTGCAGTAGTAGTAAGTCTCGGTACTTGCTCTTCCACAGCAGCAGCAACGTAGCAGATCTATTCCGCCAAGACCAAACACATTAACATTGTCATGTACATTACCATGCTTAACTGTCAGAAAGTTGTCACAACAGAACTAAATTTAATTGAACCGCCCTCCAAAAAGAATCAAGAACTGCTCAGAACATTTACCATCCATGGAACCTTTCCATTGCACAGAAGGTGCTTTAGATTATTTCATAAAAAAGAAACATTGTAAAGAAAAAGCTGAGAAAATTGGATAAGGTTCAGAACGAAGATCAAAACATAGATGAAGTAGATCGAGTCCATCAGCACCCCCAAAGCTTGCACAGTCCTATACCACTTCCTGGGCTGACATTTCATTCAGTAACGTTAGGTTATTTATTAGTTATTTTACATATGCATCTGCTTACATATGCGATCGCTTGTTTCTGCTTCTTCACCGCGTTTTGATCCAGAAATTTAGTACTTTTTCAGAAGATGTGTAATAGCGCCTCCTACCATATAACAGTGAAAACACTGAATGCCAGGAATTTTTATCAAAGGTGGGTAAGCATTGTTTCATAAAAAGAAAATTCTGTAAATGGTAAGGAAAGAGTTAGGAACTGAAACGTTCTTTGGGAAACCCAAAATGGTTGTTCTATTGCATCACTGCGGGAAAAAAAAAAAAAAAACTTGATTTTTAAGAGTGAATATAATATAATATAATATAATTAGGGCTGTCAGTCGATTAAAATTTGAAATCTAATTAATTACATGATGTTTCGATTAATTAATCTAATATGGCGCAGGACGATAGGTTCTAACGCAATCTGACATAATGACATCATTATTCACATGGCACAGCTGTATCAGCAACCAATGAGCTTGCTGCTCAGCATACAAATACTTGGCTAGTGTTTGCTGTAGCAGTTGCAGCTTGCTTCAGAAACCCTCCACCTTCCCCAGCTCCACCTGTATAGATCTGTTATGGGGTGATTTCATGTATATAATATGTGCAGCAGCAGTATTTCTTACATGCTCACAGCAGCACGTCTGTGCAGTAGTAGTAAGTCTCGGTACTTGCTCTTCCACAGCAGCAGCAACGTAGCAGATCTATTCCGCCAAGACCAAACACATTAACATTGTCATGTACATTACCATGCTTAACTGTCAGAAAGTTGTCACAACAGAACTAAATTTAATTGAACCGCCCTCCAAAAAGAATCAAGAACTGCTCAGAACATTTACCATCCATGGAACCTTTCCATTGCACAGAAGGTGCTTTAGATTATTTCATAAAAAAGAAACATTGTAAAGAAAAAGCTGAGAAAATTGGATAAGGTTCAGAACGAAGATCAAAACATAGATGAAGTAGATCGAGTCCATCAGCACCCCCAAAGCTTGCACAGTCCTATACCACTTCCTGGGCTGACATTTCATTCAGTAACGTTAGGTTATTTATTAGTTATTTTACATATGCATCTGCTTACATATGCGATCGCTTGTTTCTGCTTCTTCACCGCGTTTTGATCCAGAAATTTAGTACTTTTTCAGAAGATGTGTAATAGCGCCTCCTACCATATAACAGTGAAAACACTGAATGCCAGGAATTTTTATCAAAGGTGGGTAAGCATTGTTTCATAAAAAGAAAATTCTGTAAATGGTAAGGAAAGAGTTAGGAACTGAAACGTTCTTTGGGAAACCCAAAATGGTTGTTCTATTGCATCACTGCGGGAAAAAAAAAAAAAAAACTTGATTTTTAAGAGTGAATATAATATAATATAATATAATTAGGGCTGTCAGTCGATTAAAATTTGAAATCTAATTAATTACATGATGTTTCGATTAATTAATCTAATTAATCACTAAATAAATTTTACTGTGAAAATACCCACAAAAGATTATTTAAAGCTATTTTTGTGTTAAATGAGAAAGTACCAAGTAGACGTTTCAAATTGTAGCTTTAGAAAGAAATATTTTGTTTGATTCAACATAAAATGTATTACACAAAGATTTAGGCTACAACGGCCTTACATAAACTATGGAACATAAAAGAAGATAATTTGAGAAACATCTCAGTATTTTTTATTCATACAATGAAAGTCATTGGTAACCAAAACAGCTTTGTTACCAACAGTCTTCAAAATACCTTATTTTATGTTCCACAAAAGAAAGGTTTGGAAAGACATGAGGGTGAGTAAACGATGACAGAATTTATTTTGGGGGGGGGGACTATCCTTTTAATGTTTTTATTATTATTATTTTAATGAAATTATACTCTAAATAAGAAACTAAATCTGCCAACAGGTGGCGGTAAATGTCTTTGAGTTATTCATTCATTCGAACGGCTGATTTATTCAGGAATGAAGTAAACGGCTCTCTTTATGAATGGGGCTTTGTCTGATTGGTTCACACGATTAGTTCAAAACTCGGATTCAGTCAGAAACTAAACACCACTGTGTTGCTCGGAGATGCACAACAATTCTGCTATGGCTTTAAAGGTAATATGATCTCTGCAAATTTGAGCAAAAACACATAATATTGTGTTTAAAATATAACACAAAAAATTATATGCTAATGGAAATATAATTTTATTTATTCATTCATTTATTCATACATTCATAAATCATTCAATTTTTTAAAGGTGTCTTTAATGTAAAATACTAAATCGAATATTCCATTTAAATCTATGCCTTTTTTAAATTTCAAATGCATTCATGACAAAAAAGGATAAATAATTAAATGGATCAATTACCTTCAAAGCTGTTCGGATGATGTTTAGATGAAAAGTCCAACTTATTAGCAGCATAACCATTCAATAAATGTGTTGAGATTTAGTGACATCTATGGTTAAGATCAAAACTTAAAGTGGCAGCACATTTTTATTCTGGAACATTTAGTGCGTCAGCTCTTACAGCAGCTCATCTGATGTTTAATAAGGGCTCTTGAGTAAACCTCAGTTCGTGATGTACTTACTTAACAAAAATACACATGTGATGCCGCAACTTATTATAAGCCACACAACTCCATTATACTTCCTTATGGCATTGCGAAAAACAGTAACTGTCGTTAGGAAAATGTGTCCCTGCCATGATTTTTAGAAAAATAATCCGTTAGTCACATCCATTATTGAGAAGCACCAGGATCTGATTGAATAAAAAATGTTGAGCTTTTGAAACCTTACAATGAATAATTACTGCCAGTTACATGCACTATGATTAAATTTGATGCAAAAAAAAGGCAAAGTTGCATTTAGACTGACTTGAATTTATGTACTAAAACAAGCAGATTATATATGACCAGGTGAATTTATATGATGAGAGAAGGGTATCTGTCACAAACAGCACGTAAGTGTTTGCGCTTATATGAGCCTGATCTATTATTATCACTATCAGAACTGGTTCAGTCTAGCTGAGCATGGCTCTGTCACTGCGTTTCTTTTCTCTTGCCACCCCCAGATATGAATCAAACCAGTCAGCAGTAATCAGAACAACAACAATGCTGTTCAGAAAGAGACTTTAGGGGATGCTTTTGAAATTGCTTTCTTCTTTTAAAATCAATTAGACCACACATATTCCCTGCTTGAACAAATTATGTAAGGGACAACTTGTAATGTCGAAGTGAACTCGTTCGTATTTTTGGGTGAAGTGTACATTTTTAGTATGTTTTGATAACTGAAATGTACAATATCAACATTTTGACCGCATCTACATTCTGCATTTGCTATTTTAGAGACTCTTTTTAGTCTACTAAAGGCTAATTGAGACTAGAGAAAGCTTTTGAAGTTTAATACTCAGACACAACCAGACTCAGACTCTCATTTATTAGCAAATGAGAAAATTTATCCAAGGACGATTTTAATGAAAAATTTATTTATAAGTGAAATTATAGGTGAATTAAATTATCATCACCGTTTTAATTATCATTATAGCAAGTGTGAAATATATTGAGAAGTGAAACACATCAACATTGTGGTGTAATTTTAATTCACATTTGACTCTTTCACCGTGTGTGTGTGTGTGTGTGTGTGTGTGTGTGTGTGTGTGTCATAGTACTGTCACATTTGTTCTGAGTTTTTAGAAATGTTATGTTAATCTTATCTTAATCTTATAATAACAAGATTTAATCATTCAAAAATAATAAAACATTTAGTTTAACATAACTGAATAATGTAACTATTGCTTGTGGTCATCCCTGTTGCTTGTGCACCTTTTCCTACCCAATTTCTTCCTTCCAGTCAACTTTGCATTTAATATGCTTTGATACAGCACTCTGTGAACAGCCACCCCTTTCAGTAGTGACCTTCTGTGACTTACCCTTTTTGTGGAGGGTGTCAATGATTGTCTTCAGGACCATTGCCAAGTCAGCAATCTTCCCCATTATTGTAGTTTCAAAGAACAAGAGATACCCGGAATTTATACTGGATGGTCATTTAATGAAACTCAAATGTAAATATTCTAATACTTTGAGATACTGGATTTTTGACTTTCATGAGCTGTAAGCTCTAATCATCCAAATTAAAACAAAATAATTTTGAAATGTTTTACTTTACATGTATTGAATCTAGAATATATGAAAGTTTCACTTTTTGAAATAAGTTACAAAAAATAACTACATTTTTTTTAGATGCATCTGTATATATAGTGTTATATATAATTAACAACAACAATCATAATAAAAATAATAATAATAATAATAAATATTATGAACCTCAAAAGATATGTACCTAAAGATGTTCTTGTGTAGAGAGATAGACTAATACATACAATCTACATGTAAAAAGTATGCCAAAAAAATCATTTGGTCAACAATGGCCTATTGTTTTCTTAGTTCTGATGGATTATAAGTAATGAGGGTCACACCAACTGACCTAAATGCCATTTAAAGTTATTTAATTTTGCACATTTAATTTTGCATGGGGTCGAGTAATTGAATATTCAAGGCAAAGTAAGATGCTGGAGGTTGGGCTCGATGAGAAATGGTTAGTTACGGTAAGATTTATTATGAAAATATCTCCGAAGAGTCTGGAGACAGTTATTATCTTATTTTCAGGAGGAGGTAGGGCTTACGTTTCCCCCATGTTGTGCCTGGTGGGAATCAAAGGATGCAATTAGCAAACAAAGAACAACTGCCTGATACATTGCCTCGACGGAACAAAGTAAATCTGTTGTGGAGTCTAAGCAGATTCATTAATCCACAAATACCAAATGACTTGGCAGCGGAGGGCCCAGTTTTGCTTTACAATTTGTCAGGTGCACAATAGCTAATGAATTCTGCCTTTTTCCCATCGTCATATCTACATGCTTGTTTAATTAAAGCTTTGAGAAAGGGTGGACTACACTGATATTTGATTAAGCATGCTGTTTAAAACCTGCACCTCCATTTCGGTGAAATCCTGGACTATCTGGTGTACTTTGCTAATTATCTTCAATCAATTTAGCTCATAAAACGTGGCTTGGTTAATGCTAATCTTCTGATAAGCTGTAGGAATGTAATTAGTACCGAATCAGCATAAATTAAGCTGGTAAATTCATAATGATGGGCTGTTGTATTATATATTTATTTTCTGACTCATTGACTGCTGTGATGGGCTCGCTCATGTATCATTACCATTCACAGAGAATGTTGCTAAAATTAGTGCATATAACAAAATGTCAATATTTGGATTACTAATATTATTATGTACTGAAATACTTATGAATGCAGAGCGCATGTGGGACTGCATGTAAGGGATAATGTACATCCAACCGGTTGTTATCTCAGAATAAACCCCGACAGGGTGATCAGGACCCCGACGCGAAGCTATCCCGCTTATTACACGGCTAAAAAGATTTGTTTTTACCCTATATGTTGAAATTAATGCTGAAGTCTTCCATTGTAACACGCGGTGGTTAAGTGTTTTCAGTCACAAGATGGCGCCAGACAGTCAACGATAGCGGAGTGACTCGTTAAGCATATAAGTAGTACCGGTCAAGATAACTCGTAGTACCCGGATGAGCGGTGTGTTATTCAATTTGGCGGTTGTTATCTGGGAATAACATACCGCTGGATGGCGCGATTGACCAATCAGAATCAAGTATTCCACAGAGCTGTGTAATAAATTTAGTTAACATGAATACATTTACTTCAGTGAGGGAATGAGGAAAAAATATATGATGAGATCAATCGGGATTTGATTGGATCATGGATGCTGTCCATTAAATAACAGCGTGAAACAGTATTATTATTTTATACGTCAGTACATTGATAACAGGTACTATTTTAGCTCATAAACTGCTGCAGTTCTGAGCTATAAAAGCGATAACAGTATCATCGCAATGTCACGTATGGCGCAAATGTAACAAAGAACAGCTGTTGAGTTTTTCTTCATTTAGAAAATAACTAACCTCACTATCATTGACTATAATATCTGTTTATACTTTAAAAGATTGTTGTTTGATTGTGTTTTCTTCTCAATTTACACATTTTAACCACACCAGTCTGCTCATGTGCTTGTATTGGCTTGTATTAAGTGTAATTTTGAGTTTTGCACTACAGAAGAATCACAGGACTAGTTATATCGGAGGACATTCTTAGTTGCTTTATTTAACGCCTAAATCCTCCTTATTTAAAATCTAGTATAATGTCCTAATTAACATGGGCGGCTATAATACAAATTTGCATAGGCTCTGGCTAAGGTCATAGGCTGCAGATTTGACTGTAATTACATAATTGCCCCCAGTGTTCAATGACAGAGATACCGGCAAACTATATGCCAGCAAAAATGTCCTATTAAAATTGTCAAAATGAAACTGGATAGGGAAATCACTAGGTTTAGTGTAGAGTACACTTCATGCTCTATATCTGTTTTACACAGCGTTCTTCTTATTCTGCTGGAAACTATGATGTTCCATTAGAACATTTTATGTGTGTTGGGTTCAGTAAATACGCTCAAAAGTTTAGGGTCAGAAAGATGTCCTTAAGAAGGTTCTTATGCTTACCAAGGCTGCATATATTTGATGAAAAAAAATACAGTAAAAACAGTAATATTGATACAGTAGTAAAACAATACAGTAATATTGTGACATTTTATTACAATTTAAAATAACTTTTTTTGAATATATTTTAGAATGTAATTTATTCTTGTGATGCAAAAATGAATGTTCAGGATCATTGCTCCAGTCTTCAGTATCATATGGTCCTTCAGAAATCATTCTAATATGCTGATTTGCTGCTCAAGAAACATTTATTATAATGTTAAAAAGAGTTGTGCTGCTTAATATTTTTGTGGAAACATGACACATTTTTTTAAAATTATTTATGAATAGAAATTTAAAAAGGACAGAGTATTCTTTCGAAGAAAAAAAAAATCTTACTGCACCCCAAACTTGAATGGTAATGTAGATTTAAATACATGGTGTACATATACAAATACAGTATGTATATATTCCGTTTCATGTGGTAATATCAAGATTAACTGTTTTATTGATAAATTATTATTTTTACATTAGGTTACACCAGCAAAAGTAATGTTTTATGAGACACAAATAGCTTCCTACAGTAATAAATGCAAATGACATTTTTCCAGATTATATAAAAAAAGTGCAGTGCAAAAGTACAGTGCTTTTCCCATAAAAATAACAAATATGCTTAATTATCAAATAATTTACAATAATTATAACAGCCATTATCTTTCCATTAGCACAAACTAATCATTACGCATTGAAATAATCACACTATTAATGTATTCATTAGTGTTCCACTATCGACAGTGCAAACAAGCCATCCAGCTAAAATGTACCGTAGCAAATACGAATACCAAATATTTAGTTTGTTATCTGCAAATACAAATCAAAATGTTTGTGTTAGGGTCACCATGACACCACAGCTCATTTAACATAATATTTTGAGCTTCTTGCTTAAAGGAATAGCCCACAAAAAAAGAGCCAAAAATCACCCTCCCGCCTAGCTTAGTTTGTTTCTTCATGGCAACAGATGTCGAGTAACCTAGCATTATATCACTTGCTCACCAGTGGATCTGCTGCAGTGAATGAGAATGAGAGTCCAAACAGCTGATAAAAACATCACAATAATCTACAAGTAATCCACACTCAGTCCATCAATTAACGTCTTGAGAAATGAAAACCTGCATGTTCGTAAGAAACAAATCCATGGTGCTTCTGGCCAAAATATAGTCCATAATCCATAAAAATGTTTCCTCCAATAAAAATGTTCATACCCTGTTATCCTCTCACATCAAAACCCACCAACATATTTGTTTATAACTGTTTAAGCAGTGGTCAATCTGTGCATATTTCTCTTCTGATTCAGACAAGACGATTTGTTTTCACTGCAAGCACTATTATGGTTAAGAACTCATATTTTAGCAGGAAGCAATTACTTGTGGATTATTGTGATGTTTTTATTAGAAGCTCTTTCTGACAGCACCCATTTACTGCAGAGGACCCATTGTTAAGAAAATAATGTAACATTTCTCCAAATCCGTTCCGAAGAAACAAACTCATCTACATCTTGGATGGCCAAGGGTGAATGGGTGAGCTATTCCTTTAACGGTTCTGCTTTCACCACCTGATGTTTGGCCTCACAAATCCAGTAGGTTTGTAAATCCCGGTCAACAGGAGTTTTTAGTGGAGACGGAGAGCTTCATGTAAATTGCAAAGCACAACTAGGCCTGTGTTTCTAAATCTGGAGCAGACGTCCCAGGCATCCTAGTTGGCAGTGTCTGTTGGTGATTTTCTGAATGCCACAACATGCCTGTCTGTGTTATGGATCAGAATGAATAATGCTGCGAGGGCTTGGACTCAGCAAGAGGGAACGATCGAGGCGAAGGGGTTATGCTCCAACAGAGCGCTGAGTCGTTTTAGCACTGTGATGAGGGACAACTCCGGCTTCTTGCTTGCTTTGGCAAAGCCTCAAACCTCTGAGCTTGCGGCAACTTCAGCGCCTTCTCACTCCAATGCCATTCCCATGTTTCTCTTTTTTTCTACATCCTAACTAGGTTTGACCAATATTTGACCTGTTTTGTTTTGTTTTATGGAGGCCTGTTTCTTTAGAAATAGAAAATCCATTCCATTCAAACTGAATGGCAGAAAGATGAACCTTTGATGGGGCCGCTCTTAGTTTGGCTGATTATTGAGTGTTCGTTGGGCCAATTGTGTAGCGTCAGTGGATTTGATAGAGTTCTGTCAAGGTGCAATCATTGCTGCATGGTCCCTCACTGCCGCTTGAGAGCAACCTGTATTTTTCTGAAGCCAATGAAATGGCTGTAGTGGATTGAAGAGCAAAGTCGCAAGAAAAACATCATAATGAGGACTGGAGCTGTCCAAAGTAAAAGTTCATATAAGTACAAGTTGCTTCTTAACTTCTGGAACACCCGAACAAGTTTTTGCTAATTGTTAATGCTTTGTATGAATGCCTTCATCTCTGCCAACGTGTCTGTTGCATCACTTATTATTCTCTGTTTCGTCTAACGTGAGGGTTGGAATGTGGCACATTTGCATGGCATTAACTTTCTGCAGTAACTAATCTGTTTGCACACAGCTTCTGATGAAAGGAAGCTGTGTGATTTTTATTTTTTCCCCTTACCTCAGCAGGCAGTAAGCAGGCCCAGCAGTCCACAATGCCTCATTGAAATGCCAGACTTGAGAGGGGCAGTTGCTTTAAAAGGCTCTCTGATTACTCGCATCAATAGGACCCTATTTGTTGTGGCTCCCGCAGCAACTGCCAAAGCAGATGGGTTATAATTCAGGCCGATTTGCACTGCTTAAATCCTATAATGATTCCCTACACTCCCAAAGGCAAATGCTAACTGCCATTTCAGAAGTCTGAACGCTTCTGTAATGGACTGACTGTAAAGAGAGCAGGTACACGTTGACTTTCTCTGCAATCTGGTTAATTGTCTGCTCCGCACATCGATGCCACCCTAAATCTACGCTACAGATCTCCCTTGCGTCAAGTAAAAAACAAATTAACTATTATGCAGCACTTGGAAAAGCAACTCACAGCCATTTGTTTCCAAGATTCCACCAAGACCATTTTGATGCACAATATTTCAAATATCACTTAAAGGAACAGTTCACACAAAAATGAAATACCATGTCGTTTCTACAGAGCCCCGGACATGACATGAAGACAAAAATATATTTATTGAGGCCACAAATTAAGAACTTGTTTACTTGATTTATTACTCCATACCCTTGTTTTAGTTTAAAGAATTGTAATGCTAAAACAAGGGAACGAATTCTTAATTTGTGGCCATGATTTAATTCAAATGAAGGAACAAATTAGAAAGTTGTGGGAACGACTTGACATAACTGACTTTCTTCTGCTGAACACACAAGAGATTTTGAAAAATGTCCATACGTGAAAGTCAGTGGAATCCAGTTGTTGTTTTGGCCCCTATATTGACTTTCATTGTATGGACAAAAATATTTTTCAAAATATCATATTTTGTGTTTCACAGCAGTGTAGCATTATTTTTTTATACTATCATAGATATTAATATTTTGAATTGGATTTTTTTTTTCAGTTTTAATTCTGTTTTTAGTTACATTTTCAGTAATTTTAGTCATTTTTATTAGTCTTTTTTAACTATCACTGTTTGTTTAATTTTATTTTATTTCCGTTGTATTTTTTATTTATTTCCAGTTAGTCGTTTTAGTGCTAAGATTTTTTTAGTGTAAGATTTTTGTCTAAAATTTGTATTTTATATTATTGCAGCTTTATTTCAATTAACATTTGTATATATAGTGTTAGTTAAAGATGTTGTATCATAATTTTTTGACTTTACTAAAGCAAATAAAAATGCCATAATATGTTTGCAGATATTTAGGAAACATGCTAAGTTCACATACTTGTTTCTCCAAAAAACAATGCTACAGTGAGTTATTCTACTTCGAAATGTGCATTCAATTTCAGAATTTGTTTTGGTCTGGTGGATTCCGCCCACTGCCAATTTACCCAATAGTATTTCATCACCCTGGGTTGCCAGTTGGTGGAAGACACAGCATATTGCAGCCATGGAATTCAGCAAACGAACTGTGTCAGAGATTGCAGATTCTGCCCCTACCTGAAAGGCTGCGGCATCCATCCAAAAATGCTCTATGACCAGAGGCACATTACAACAAGGATAAAGCAACTCATCAACTTCTTGGTTAATTGTGCTTGTTCCTGTTGCGTGTCCTCAATCTGGCAACCCATGTGTGCATGATGTACATGAAGACCAAATGCTCATTTTTGCATAAACAGTCACTTTATAGGCAAAGTGTGTCACACTGTTCACCAAACAGATTGTCCCGCCCCATACTCACACCATTGATCGAGCAATTGTTTGGAGCTGAGCAAGATTCCTAAACAAACAATGCCACAGTTTTTACACTTTTCACAGAAATAAACCTTCGAAAATGGCTTGTGTATAGGATGGGACAGAAAAACACTTTAAGATCAAAAACGCAGCCTTACCTTCATTGAGACCCATATGAATACTCCAGTAGCTCTGCAGACATTGGAGCTCTCTCTTCATGCCCCTCTTGCAGCGGCAGTCGTACAGGGGGCTGTCCTGCAGCACCTCAAGGGCGGCCTGACACTCCCTGTTGGCCAGCATGGTAGTCCTGTCACGACCTACCAAGCACTGGCGCATGATGCGGAAGCGTGAGCTGCACTGTGAGTTTTGATTGCACACCTCACTGGCCCTCAGGCAGTCCATGGGGGTTCTCCAACCATGAGTTCCCAGCCCTGACACGGCAGAATGGCTGGCCATGGAAAGTACCACCTCATCTGTGGGAAGGGCATGGGCATCATCAGACTGGGTAAGAGGTGGTGTGAATGAAGTTTTTATTTATTTGTTTTTAATATGACTTAATTTAGAAAAGAACAAAACCAATAATATTTATTTAGTATTTTTGTAGAGACCCAAGAGAGTCCTAAGGTACCATTTTTCCCCACAGTGATACAGCAGAAAGCATTAAACCCTAATGACAGCGACTCCTGTCGGTGAGGCAAGGAACTGCACCAGATGGAAGTGAATTGAATTACTCAACATTACTGTCATATCAAACACATTATGAAGAAAACATTTAAGTAAAACATTTAAAATGTGACTATACAATAATAGTACAACCTAAAAACGTGGATGTTTAAAAAAAACCCTGTAGGAGTTATTTTATTATAAGCCTTTAAGAGGTTTTCGCGTGTTTTCAGCACCATGGACAGTTCCTCTCCGTGGTTCTGGATTCAAATAACCTGGGCTAGATTTCCCAAAACACTAAACAGAACGTTAATAAGGGCTTAAGTAGTACTAAATCTGTATAGCATGTTTCCCAAAAGTGTCATTATGTAATTAGCACGTAAAAACGTTATTTAATTAACTAGAGCTTCGCTTTCACAGGTTACAAAGGGACACTTAATAAATAATAGTAATGCATTTGGATAATTTACAACAGTCTGCGCATCCCACATGCTACGCCTACATTTAGCTACATGACCGACCATAAGTTTATGCAGACCTATTTTAAGCATAAGTAACTAATTGCAACTAATGATACTTAATGGGCACAATCTGTTGAGGCTCGTCTTGTGGCCTTATCGTCAAATCTCTTTTTAAAGTTTTAATTGCTGTTTTGGTGATATGTTTTAGATGTTGTTCTTTAATAACATGTTATGTGATATTTACCTATTTATATTTCGCCGGTGGTTGCTAGCGTTTGATAGGACACCGAACCAAACTGAAAGTGCAGGAGTTGAGTATTGTTGCTATGGTTACTTGAGACGAACGCAATTTCTGGTTTCTCTGAATTTTGGGATCGCCTTTTTTGGACACTTAAAATGTACTTTGTATGTATGTACCCCATTCCTTCTAGACCATTTATCAATCAGTCAATCAAAATAAACAAATCAGCAAATTTATGTTGCACTGCATGGTGTTTTTGTATTACTGAAGCCAAAACTCAATTATGTTTTTAAACTCAGAAATGTTTCATTTCAGCGTCTCGAAAAGCTACAGTTTTTTTTTTTATGTTGGACATTTTCACTCCATTTTTTCGATTAAGTTTTGACACTGGTCTCAGCACCTTTGGACCTGATATCTCACGTAACGATGCCCTGAAGTTCTTCCAAATAACGAGCAATCTTATTCTAGTTGGGAACCCTAGCCTACTGCATCGTGAAATAACAAGCATTGCATTGCAACGTAAACCCAGCTTCTGTAATATTACACAGTTTGTTCAATCTTGATCTTTCCTCTGACTGAGAGATGAGATGAGACTATTGAAGTATAGAGGGCTGCCAGTATGAAAGACAGTTCATTCTGTAAACTGTCTCTTTGACCGTCAAATGTATACTTTACGCAGGCAGTTAAATGTCTACACTCTCTCAATATGATAAATGATTGTCCGCGTGGGTTCTCAACACTCTTTCATCCTCATGGATTATTACTTTTTGTCTCTCGTATCATTTATGAAACATTCGATTCATCACTTACCCAATAAAAACAGGACGCTCAGAATATTCAGTAAAATCATGATAGATCCCATTCGAACTCGCAGTGAGCTGTTACGATCCCAGAATCCGGTAATGTTCGCCGACAAATCCAACGGATATTTAACGGACGTCTTCTTCACACCTCAGGTTCATTTCCAACAGTCAGTCGCTGGATGAAATAGCGTCAGAAATAGTTCAAACCGTACAATTCCAGTACTTGGATATCTCCTTTTGGGACTTTTGAGTTAGTAAAAAAGACTAATTGACATTTACTTTATGAAACTGTCCAACATATCCTTTCCACAAGACCGTCGAAGCATTCCTCAAATTTGGAACAAAAAGGTAGCACGAGCCCGCGTTTTATTTCGCGTTTCTAAATGTGGTTGATATTTGAATATACGAACGTTAGATAATCTTTAAAACTTTAATTTTAGAGGTGTTATGTTACAAATGACTTCATATTATCACCGGTTATTCCTCTGTCGTATAAACGCATATTTAAGCTCTTTCAAACAGAAGTTGGCTGTTCGCGTGGACTAAAAATCTCTGTGAGAAGCGATAAATCTTCCTCGCTGGATAACCTCGACTTTAAACTGGACAACCTTGACTTTCATCAGAAAATCCTTATGTGTCCACTAGCGTGCCTGTGGCTTCAGAACTGCCGTAGTTTTTCCGAGCCGGTGATAAAGAAAACAAGCAGGGAAAGGGCACTTCCAGTTCCACTTATCGTCTGTTTTCTCTGGCGCAGGGAAATGCTTTCTCCTCTTAAACTGAAGTTGCATGTCCGACCCTCGGGGCTCTGTCGCTCTTCACGTCAGAGCGGACGCAATGAAAACACATCACCGCATGAATCTGACCGCTGCGCACTGGCTGAGTGCACAAGGGCATCGACGCACCCATAGCACAGTCATGTCTGAGACGACCTTGCGCTCCACAAATAGGACTTTTTGACACTCTTGGTGGGATTTTTTTCCTCCTTCTCCAGCATTGGTGCAGCTCACATTTAGTATCATTCAAAATAATAAATTTGAATGTTCAAATTAGTTAATAGAATAAGTTAATGGAAGATAATTTGCCACATTTAAGTGATAATTATTAGTATATACAGTAAAATAGGATTTGCTGCCAGTTGCATTTCTACTGCTTAGTGTGAAATGTGTGTTAAAGTACTTTAGTGACAATATAATACAGAAAGAGGCTGGGCAAACTGTCTCTGAAATATAAGGTTTTTGAGTCAAAAGTCAAATGCGGTTTATATGATGGGTTTAAACATTAAAATAGCAATATCATCTATCTAGCTAGCTATCTATCACAAATATTTTCATAAACATCAGATTATTATTAGGCAATTATCACATTTTAGTGCAGGTTGCCTTATGCTTTATATTATTTATTTATTTATTTATAATTATGTTTGTTATTATAAAACTGTTATTTTTGATCATTTTAGAGTTGTTTAAATTATTATATTTTGCTAAAAAGCATATAATACACTATACAATGGCAGTTTTTTGTGACCACTTACCCCATATCACGTGTTATTTACTACAGGCACATGTTGCCACTACTGGGGCATGCTGTCACAAATGTTCAAACGCAAGACGTTTTTTGTCACCCTTAAGGTGTAGGTCTAAAGTTTTATTGTTATTATTATTATCAAGTCTACTCTTAGTTACTAGAGCAAAAATTAATTAATTCATTCATTCATTCATTCATTTCATAGTTACTAAATCACTGGTCTTGAAGCTTATGTTTGAACAAATCAATATGTATGTCTAAATGAGAACATGAGGGAAATTTCAGTTATATAATGGCGTCTCTAAATGAGTTGAGCTAATTAACCATATAAACAGAGATACATTTGTAATCTGTACATTTGTAAATGCGCATTGCCTGTCATAAACAAACTGTTTAAGATGAAGTAGAGGCATTAAATTCAAAAGCTTAATCAACTATATCATCACTCCAAGCAAGTATATGCTAATTATTCTCCAATGTCCTCTGGAGAAATTGCATATTGCATTTATGAAAATCCCCATTAAATAATATATTTAAGAATATGTATTGATAGTTTTCTATAATTGTATAGACATTTCCATGAACCCACAATGCAATTAAATGTATAATTTAAAATATAGGTGAAACACCTGTAAAAAAAATAAATAAATACAGAAAATTCTATAATATTAATACAATACATTGTGCCCTATATATATATATATATATATATATATATATATATATATAGCTTGTAACCTGTATAAACTGATATTAATTTTATTACATCATCAAATAGCTCTGAGTAAAATAATTAATAAAAGTGAGTAAAAGCATTTGCACGTGGTCTGTTTCGGAAGAAAAAATAGGTTAAACAGAACTCTTTTTCTGTCTGGTGAAAGCATATTCAAGTAGCTTGATATTTGCACCATCATCATGCACGTTCTCATTTCGGAGTGATATAGTTAACAAGCGCATTGCTTTTTGAAATCGACCGTCAGGGAAGAGAAACGGGGCTACTTTGTCAACATGTCATCGTGCAGATTCTCCCCCCTAAGCCTTTTTAAAGTAGAGAGGGGAAACAGGCAGCCGACATAAAAGACGAAATCCTGGGCTCCTCTTAGCGAGCAGAAAGCAGCCTTTGACAAGCCCATTATGAGAAAGAAAATAATTGTCTCGCTTCTCGTTGTGCAGAAGCCTTCAAGGTCCCCCAGAATCCTGCACAAAGCCGAGACGTTTTGATGTAGTTATCTAATGCAGTCATCAGTAATGTACATTTCCTCCTATCTGCTCTGTTTACTCCAGCAGTGCTTAACAGGGCGGCTGTGTACCGATGTATTCCTTTCACCTGGGTACAACCGTCTGTGAAACACTTCGAATGATTTTACTCTAATGGGAAATGACTGTTTTGTGCTATAAGTGTTAGAATTTCCGGCTTTCTAACAGCGAAATGCTGATTACGGATTTGTTGTCTCACACACTAGATGTTGCCTGTCCTATCAATATTTATTATATACAGTAGCTCAATGTTCTATGTAAAACTGATGGAGGTATTCAAATAAGCCAGGCTTTTACTGCAGAGGAGGATGGAATATCATTATCTCGGCAGGCTGTTGTTCTGTTGTCGTTTAAGTGCATGTGATATTTTTTGGCTCGTCTCTCAATCTTCCCCATCAGCATTCGCTCCACAGGATCAAACTGGCATGCTCAGTGGTCTCATCATTCCGCTATCCTGAAAAAGACTGACTGACTGTGTTTTGGTCACTATTATCTGATGCAATAATCATGTCCTGTTTTCATATTTCACACACAATAGCATAAGCCATCTTACATCGTACATTACACAGACTGAGTCATTCTGTGACTCAACGTGCAAGATTCTCAAAGAGTTCAGTGGTTTGAATCCATGTTGTGTATTTTAATGATGTCTTCGCTGTGTTTGGCTAACCGTTTCGAGTTCTGGCTGAAATGGAGAGCGTCGGTAAAACTACACGCTGTATGCAGTTGATGGTGTATATAGATATAAATACCTAGAAACTGCATTAGCAGCTCTTCCTAATTACCACACATCTGTGCGATGGCCATATTGGAAAGGTCAAGAGCTGGCTGTGAACACATGAAAGTGAACTGACAGATGCCATCTGCAAAAGGCAGTTCCATTCCATCGCAGTTCTGCATATGCAAATGTCCATAATGAGTGTTGATGATAAAGAAAAAAATTGTAAAGCATTTCCCAGGTTCTTAGAGATATGTTTTGTATTTTGGTTTCATTTTTTTTTTTTTTTAGAAAGCTTTTAAACCACCTTTACAAATGATTAAATGTGTTAAAATGTCAAGTGGTGTAACCGTTACATGAAAACCATTAACATTTTTTCCTTGCATCTTGAATACGTGTGATATTATATTTAATTTAATATTATTAATATTAATAATTATCATTAATTATTCATTCAAAATCTCATGTAATTTATATAATTCATAAATGGCAAGTTTTTTTTGCATCATATAACGTTTTACAACCTAAGCTAAACTCATCATAAAAAGGCCAAATTTTCTGATATTTTTACTTAATGACCTTGATGCTCATTCACAAGGGTCCATTCAGTCATATTTCCTGTTTTATGCATTTCTTTCTCTTTTTATGTGTTGGTTGCACCAAATGACTCCTTTATTTATTTTTATTTTTTCTCTTTATCTCTCTTCATTATGATATCAGGACATGTGTATCACCCCCCAAAAAAATACGCATGTAAAAACATGCACATCATACCAAGAGGTATAATCGTGTCTCTGTATGTATGAAGCGCATTTTTAATTTGTTTGTGTCTTTGTATTAATACAACAGCAGGAAACAGCAGCTGTGGTTGCCAGAAATTCACCGTAAAAATATGGTGACAATGTTTTAGGTATTAAGGGAAGACATTTTGGTGCCTTTATATTTTATTAAATTATAAAATGTTAATTAACATTGTCACACAAAACAGCCTAATGTACACTATTAGTAACAAAAATAAAAAAAAACTATCAAAAATAAAATATAATCATATGATCAATCATGTGTCAATCAGGGACTTTTGGAAATGTCATTTTACTGTTTTTTTACCGTAAATTATTTGGTAATTCATTCATTTTTACCTGAAAACAATAAATTTGATTTTTTTTTTTTTTTTAAATATTGGTTTGAAATGACAGTATATACACACATTTTACGTACGTGTTTTTGTTGAGAATCATATTTGATACATCAGGATTGTATGACTCATATAATATGAAATATGAGGATATAGAGCTCATACTCCGGGAGGAAAAACACTTGAAGGCCCAAAGTGAACAAAAATATGCAATTTGGTGCAGCTGCTGATGTTTTTATGGCCAAGATGTAAGATTATATTTCCTGTTTTATGCATTTCTTTCTCTTTTTATGTGTTGGTTGCACCAAATGACTCCTTTATTTATTTTTATTTTTTCTCTTTATCTCTCTTCATTATGATATCAGGACATGTGTATCACCCCCCAAAAAAATACGCATGTAAAAACATGCACATCATACCAAGAGGTATAATCGTGTCTCTGTATGTATGAAGCGCATTTTTAATTTGTTTGTGTCTTTGTATTAATACAACAGCAGGAAACAGCAGCTGTGGTTGCCAGAAATTCACCGTAAAAATATGGTGACAATGTTTTAGGTATTAAGGGAAGACATTTTGGTGCCTTTATATTTTATTAAATTATAAAATGTTAATTAACATTGTCACACAAAACAGCCTAATGTACACTATTAGTAACAAAAATTAAAAAAAACTATCAAAAATAAAATATATTCATATGATCAATCATGTGTCAATCAGGGACTTTTGGAAATGTCATTTTACTGTTTTTTTACCGTAAATTATTTGGTAATTCATTCATTTTTACCTGAAAACAATAAATTTGATTTTTTTTTTTTTTTTACATCAAAATTACGTCAGGTTAGAACACAGTTTTTATATAGTTTATATAGTAAGGTAACTTACACTTAACCAATGAATTTTACTGTACCATCTTTACAGTAATTTTCTTTAAAAAAATACAAAATAAAAATACAGTGCACATATTAAAATCTATGATTTGTATATAAAAAATAATCTACTCTTCCCCAGCACTCACTGCTCTTTTGACCTGCAGGCTCAAGAATCTGCGTGGGTTTGTTCGCTCAAACCACATGCCCATAGACTGCATGACAAGGTTATTCTCCGAGACATACAATAGCAGCGAAAGCAATGGCATATTTAAACAACACACATCACCCACCAGTCACACAGCAACAGTCCTTGCCCAGGCTCCAAATCTGAAATCACTGACCTTGTCATCAGCAGAGACAAAGGTGACTTTAAAGTGAGACGAAAAAGCACACTCCACCTCCTAATCTGTCATCAGCGATGCAGTGATGTTTGTGATGATGGGAAAGGAAACGATGTGACAGACTTTCCTAGTGGAAAACGCTCTGTCCACAGAGACTGTCCACATTGTTCACATGTCAGTGGGGCGGCACAGGCTGTTTGTACACTAATGAGAAACAGCTCCCTATTTTTCTGCTACCTCAACTTGACAGCGTTATGAATTCTTACATAATTTCGCATTATATATTTCAAGATTAAGTCTGCAGGCTGTGTCCCAAATGCAGTTTTAACCCCATAAAGCTTGACATATAAAATAATAGTCCGAAAAAACAGAACAGTTTGTTGAACTTTTAGACAAAATCTAAAAATATATGTATGCAGCTGCTGATGTTTTTATGGCCAAGATGTAAGATTAAATTCTGATGGCTTGTAATGTAAATCAATGAGATCTTTATAACAGTGCATTTAAATTTATATGCATTACATGCATATAAATATCAGTTGTCACTCTATATCTCCTAATAAGATGATATTTAAATGCTTAGTTTTATGATCAAACTCTGTATTTTGTATTGTGGGGGTTAAAAGATATAATTTATATATAAAGTTATAAAATGATTCAAAAACTCACATGAACCATAAGCAGAAGAGGGCGTTTTTAGGATGATACAAAAACAAATATTTTGCATGCTAAATAAACAATCAATCAGATGACAGAAAGCATACAGTAGATTGAGTACAACAGGTTTTTGCATATCAAATATGATACAATAGGCCTTACAGTCTTTCTCTCATATATCCATATTTTGGTGATGCAAGTAGTGTGTAATTTACCTTTTTGGGCTTTTTTCCACTTTTAAGTGCAGAAAGTAGATGGAAACGCAGTAGAAAGCGTGTGAATGCTATCAGAACACATTAAAATCAAATATGAACCTTCATCTCCTGCCTGAGCACCACAACATAGTGGTTATGCACTAACCACTAGGCCAAGGCTTCCATGTGCTACATACAAGGTTGTCTGAAATCATTTTCGGTTATCCAAAAAAGGCCACAATTATTTGTGCTTTTTTTCTTCTATAGGTAAAAGCAGTCCTTGTCATTAGTTTAGTGTTAAGTTCTGTCAGCACAGAGACATATAAGGTTGTTTTCAAATCTGAAGTCATATTTGGTTATCTTAAAAAGGCCACATTCATTTCCACATTTTACTTCTATAGGTAAAAGCAGTCATTGTTTTATGATTTGCCGTAATTGGGAAAAACACAATCTTACATGTCAAATTGTCAGAAAAACAGGCATCCTCATTTGTGCACTGCAATGAAGGGCATGCCATGCAGAGAGGAGCTCCTTAAGTAATTTTCAGCGGTACTGCTCTAGGTAAATTGATTGCTGAACAACTTCTGTGTGTGTGTGTGTGTGTGTGTGTGTGTGTGTGTGTGTGTGTGTGTGTGTGTGTGTGTGTGTGTGTGCATTAGAGAGATAGAGAGGTCTCTGTGGCTCCGTGGGGAGTTTTGCACTGTAGTGGCTGAGGTTTATAGGTCAAAGATGATTAAAGTTTTGGATGCCCCATACCGTTCTGAGAGTAAGTTCTGATGAAAGATCAGAGCAGCGAGATTGTAAGGTAAAGCATGCTGGGATTGCAAGGATGGTTTATTGAAAAAGCCAGAGCAGTTTGGCTGTGCTAACTCTCTTAAAGTGTCCTCTGGAAATTAACCAATCAGCTTCTGGCTTACAAAAAGGCTGTGTGTGTGAAGGCAGAGTTTTAGCAAGCAGCTTGTTTAGTTTGATATATTGTAAGGATAAAAAAAACAACAACAAAAAAACCATAAGGATCATTCTAATATGATTTGGTGCTCAAGACTAATTTCTTATTGTTATCAATGTTGAAAACTGTTATGAGGCTTAATATTTTGTGGAAAAATACTTTTATTCAGCAAGAACACATTGATCAAAAGTGACAGCAAAGACATTTATAATGAGAACATTTCCATTTCAAATAAATGTGGTTTCCACACACACACACAAAAAAAAAAAATTTAACCGCACTACTGTTTCCAACATTGATAATAATAAATGTTTCTTGAGCAGCAAATCAGCATATTAGAATGATTTCTGAAGGATCATGTGACACTGAAGACTGGAGTTTTATTCAGTTTTATCATCAAATGATAAATTATGTTTTAAAATGTATTTAAATAAAGACGTTTTTTAATTATAATATTATTTCACAATATTATTGCTTTTAACAAATAAATTAATGCAGTAATAAATAAATGTCATAAATAATTTTACAAATAAATATGATTTTTAAAAGTATAATATCATAATTATAACAATACCGACCTGGCGTGAAACCGCCTTGATCTGGGTAACTGAAACCAGCACTACTTTCACGTCTTTCTAATATCAAACCACTCTCTTGTTTCATAAAAGCGCAACTGCTGTCTTTTTGAATCTCAGTTATTGACCTCAGAAGACTTCACTACTGATATTTTATAAATAATGTTCGCCTTGCCACCAGACCAATTATTTTGTAATGGAAAAACTTTAAGGTAATGCAGGTTTAACATAAGAACTCAAATCAATATTTAAGTATTTATTTATTGATTTAATGGCCACACTGAACTACACTGTATAAAGTGCTACATATTTGAACCTGATATAACCCATTAAAATGGTTTTGTTGAATTATTTAGGTTGATTTAGTGATATTAAATATTTTGACTTTTTTTAAGGGAAGACACTGCATGCAAAAACACTGTTTTTTGATGCACCTGTCAAGTTTGAGATTTTGGGCTTTTTGGTTTTTCATAAAGTGTTTTTTTTTTCAGACTAGTGGAAAGAAAACATCCAAAAGACACTGTTAAGTGTTTATTTTATAGCACTTTATCTATTTGTTTTAATTTCAATTACAATACATATTTTTAAAGGCCGTTTTCTCAAAATGAGTTTTTTTCTCCTATACTGAGCCATAAATCTCCACTTCAGTAGCACTTACACACACCAAACTTTACATTTTTATTCCTGTCTATACCCTGAAGGTTTTTAGAGAGGGATTTGTTCATATATTATTTGCTTGATTATATACAACATTTTATTCCCCAAAAAATGTTGAAAATGTATTGTTTTCTGTCTGTTCTAAGTATTTTCTGAATTATGTAGTGACAAATACGATACCCCAAATTCTTTTTGTTAAAACATTTGACTCTAATATGTAAAAAAAAAAAAAAAGAATTTTTAAACTGACTTCATCCAGTGTTCAGATTTTTGTACTAGAAATGTATGCAAATTAGCACATATTTCATTAAATAATGCCTCATTGGCATATTTAAACCTAACATTTTAGAAAACTTGTAATACAAAAAATGTTTGCAATTATTATAAATTTAATCAATCAACTGGGTTAAGCAATGACTTTTTTTTTTACCCTATTTACCTGCAGTGTCTCGCCTTAAATCTTTTTTACAATTTCTTATATATGTAATTAAATAAATGAATGTGAACATTGAACATTATTATTAATATTATGTAAGAAAAAATACAGTGATGCAAGAAACAAGCAAAAACTACCACAGCTACTCTGTGTAGGAAACTGGTTGCTGAGAAAACAACCAGCTATGCATTTTAACATTGTATAAAAATATTTGTCTTCAGAATGTCATTACTGACCAATCAGAATCAAGTATTCCAGTGAGCCGTGTAATGTGTGGTTTGAGCCACCTTCACATATTCGAATCAATAACATTAAAGACAATTACCATGCAAATAGCAGAAAGGCCTTTGAACTTGATACGTTACTTAATTAGAAATGGCCAACAATAGCACTGTTACATGTTTCATCAAGCATGCCAAAAACTCCAACTCACTGTCTGTGCTGTTTAATTAACGTTAAGCCAATTTAAATCGCCTTTCCCAAAGGACGACTTCTCTTGCAAAGATTCAGCCGTTAGCACTCATCCTCTCCTCTGACGATGCCTATTGTCATAATCTCCTTGGTTGCAATAAACAAACGTTCTGACGATATTATTGCAGATATCAGTGATTTCAGGGAAGCATATGGTGGGATATTGCTTATTATCCACACCTAATGCACAGCTATCAAACTTATGACCAAAGTCTTGAGAGACACTTTGCTGCCTCATTAGTGGCAATCTCAGAGTCTGTATTTTGTTTGTGATGCCACGAGGGACTCCATCATGTGTCAAATAATATCCAAAAGAAACATTTATGGCAGATGTGCCAATTGCTTTATGTAAAGGTTTTGTTTAGGTAACCTGTATCAAATCTGTTCATAGCTCTTTGGCACAGAAAATGCACCAATTTATGAACATAACATACAGTATACATACAGAGTATTTTAAAGGAATAGTTTCATCAAAAGTTATAATTTTATGAAAATGTACTTACTATCAGGCCATCCACGATGTACTGTAGATGAGTTTGTTTCTTCATTGAAACAGATTTGGAGAAATTTAGCATCACATCACTTGCTCCCTACTGAATACTTTGCAGTGAATGGGTGCCGTCAGAATGAGAGTCCAAACAGCTGATAAAAACATCACAATAATCCACCATTAATTCAGACACCTCCAGTCCATCAGTTAATATCTTGTGAAGTGAAAATCTGCTTGTTTGTGAAAAACTAATCATTAAAGGGATAGTTCACCCAAAAATGAAAATTTGATGTTTATCTGCTTACCCCCAGGGCATCCAAGATGTAGGTGACTCTGTTTCTTCAGTAGAACACAAATGAAGATTTTTAACTCAAACCGTTGTAGTCTGTCAGTCATATAATGGACGTGGATGGGAATCACGGCTTTGAGAGTAAAAAAACATACACAAACAAAACCAAATTAAACCCTGCGGCTCGTGACGATACATTGATGTGTAAAGACACGAAACGATCGGTCTGTGCAAGAAACTGAACAGTATTTATATCGTTTTTTACCTCTGATTCACTGCAATGTCCGAACTGTCCTGAGTGCGTTTGCGTCTTCTTCTTCAGCCGGCGCGTGACGCGTCTTCTTCTTGCTTTACGGCGGATCGCAGACTTATAAGTGCATTACCGCCACCTATCTCTCAAATGGACCATTGAAACTCCTACTTGAGATTGTAGATAGAGTTTTAAATATTTGTATTTTTTTGCTTAATATTATGCAATTAGCTTAGCCAAACACTGTTGAAGTTAATTGTGAGCCAAGTGTGTTCTCTAAAGTTCATTTCCGCTAAGATGCTGTCTTAAAAGTCAGCTACCTAAGGTTTTGGAACAAAGCATTAGTCCCATCTCTCTGTTTTAATGAACAATAGTTCTTCACAAAAGTGTTTACTACTTCCCTTTCTGTGATTTTGTCGCTAGCTTTATCACAACAACAAAAACCACACTTATGTCTAAAGTTCCAGATGCTTCCATTTCCCTTCAAACCTAGATATTTTAGAAAGGGGATGTATTTTTATACCTGACCTTGTCGCCTCAACACTTCTAAAACTGGATCTCTCTACCCAAACACTCACTCAAAACAAAAACTCCTGTTCTCTCAGTCAGGAAAGACACAAAGCAGTACATTCTCTTCTCTCTAAGCCTCCAGTCACAACCTATTCTTATAAATCTCCCCTTCAAGCTTGTTCACATCCTTCTGAGTCCCAGAGTCCTCCATCTACACTCTGCTCTTTGCTGCCTATCAGTCAGCGCAAAAGTCTTTAAGTTAGGGACATGCATTACGTGGACTATAATAACTGCAATTTCCCTTGCACAAAATGTTCTTTTCTATGACTGCTGTAAGCACTATTTTACTTGTCAGCTGGTCTGGTATCTTCAAGCAATTCTTTCAGAATCCTGTTGCCAAAGCTTTTTTAGCCATCAATATAATTAGACCGCGCGAGAGCACAAAAAGGAGCCGAGGGACTGTGGGAAATATGAGCTGGGTACAATGATGGGGTTGGTCCGTGGCTCAGAAGATATAGAACTTGATAGAAAAGTTCTAATGAAAATGCATTTCAGCACATTTGCCTTAGCGACTAAGCTTTAATTTAATTTAACTCATTCCCCAGTGAGAAACTGAGATAAAATTAATTAGTTTTTTTCTTTCTTCCTTTTATTTTATATGTAACATATATAAATCTATATTCATTACTTTGTTCGTCCCATGCAGAATATTCTGCACCTGAAAATTATGCTTAATATTGGCTCATTTTATGCCACTAACTGCAAATCAATGACGCAATCATGAATATGGACTACATTAAATTATCTGTTAGAATATTCACATGTAAAAAGGCCTTTTACTGTTTTTTGTTTTGTTTTGTTTCTTACGAAGCCAACAGAGGTGTCAAAAATAATAAATGTATTATGTATAAATACATAAATGTATAAATAAATTTGCAAAATGAAATTCATCCATTCATTTGTTTGTTCTGTGCAGGATCTTCTGCATGCAAAAATTATATTTAATAGTTATAATTTTATGCCTTCAACAGCAAGTCATGGCAAGTCAATGACACAAATCATGAAATGGATTACATTATCAGTTATAATATTCACATGTAAAAATACAGTTTAAATAGTTTTGTTTCATTTTGTTAGTTAAGTAGTTAATAATGGTGACAAATTTGTCAAATAAATAAGCTTTTATTTATTCATTCATTCATTTACTCCTCTATCTGTCTGTCTGTCTGTCTTTGTGTGTGTGTGTGTGTGTGGTCATAGATTTGAGAACATAATTTTATATTTGATTTTAATTTAAGTTTTTTAAGATTGTGAGATATGAGATAGACTCATAACTAGAATATATTTAACAAGAAAAGGGAAAATAATGTAATGAGTGTACAAAACTGTGTCCTCAAGTTACACAGGACCTAGGACATTTCTCTTAGTGAAAAATGAATTCAAACTCGCCTTGACAATATCTTTAGAATGGCCCTGAGGGTTTGTGTGTCCTCTGCTGTCTCACAGACTGTCCTCTGCTCACCTTTTTGCCTTGAACAAACATTGTATTTTATTGGGCTGATATATGGAAGTTTATGTAAAAGGATCATTATGAAAACCATTAATCAATTGTAACAACATTATACAGAGGTTATACGGGTTTTTTTTTTCTCCCTCCTCTCTCTCTCTCTCTCTCTCTCCATTTCTTTAAGAGAATCAACAGGACAAAATGGGTTCAGGTCACGATGCCCGTTGGATTCAGACCTGCATCTCCTGCATAAGTACCATGGCCCAATATTTTGGAGTGTTTGTAGGTTAGTTTTTATTTGGGTCTATTTCACAGACAGTAAGGAGTTCTTGTTTCACAGAGTGACTATTAATATCTGTTTCCTCAGACACAGCAGGATCATCTGACAGTATTGGGAATACACGCAAACATAAGCACTTGATTATGAGCAAGAAGGGGACCTTCTAAAGGTATGAGCCATAGTAGAGGCACTCTGCAGGTTGGTTGTGTAAGTGAAATACAATGAAAGACTTTGGAAGGATGTGTAATTGTGGCAAGGTCACGAATGGTTCGAAAGGTACCATGAAATCGCTTTCTTTACTGTATTGAAACAGTGTATAAGGCATAAAAAAAACAGTAGCCTGTATTTCACAGCCGTGAACATGATTTGCTACTTGCTATTCAAGGTGATTAAGAGGAGAAGCCTTTTCATTCTAGAAAGAGAATTTTAATGGACAAAAAAAATTGGATGCGTTCTTGAGGGCAAGATAAGACATTTGTACTGTTAAACATGAAAATATGATAAATGTGCAAAATATTTAAGTATTTATAAAATATAGAAAAATATTTGCATATTTAATCAGTTAAATTGGTACCATTGCACTATTAGATGTATAAATATGACGAAAAAAAATGACTGATTCATCTAATTATTTCAGAGCATTATTAATTACAAATTAAACGGTAGTGATTCTAACTTATAAAATTATAATTTTATATAAAATAGTAATAATATTATTATTCAATTAATTAATTATTATTATTAGGGAAGTTTAGAGCTAAAGAGTGTTAATAATAATAATAACGATGATAATAATAACAATGATAATGATAATAATTTTGATTTATTTATAATTATTTTTAACACATTTTTTCTCTAAACTTTCTCCATTGTGGACTGTTAGGACCCCCGGACCCCAGTTTGAAAACCCATGCGTTGTCATATAGATGACCTCAGGCCTAACATGGTGTCAGCAAAGTTGTTATTTTTTTATTTATTTTTTTACTGTATGTGTACGTTAAAAGTACCATTCCGACAGCGAGAACGATCCTGAACTAAATGAAGATTAATGTCTTGGGTATGATGTGTTTATTGGACCAATCAGATAAGAGTAACTGGAGAGTCAGCGAGAGGCTCATTTGATTGGCTTACAAGAAGAAGGTGGCCCCGCCCTCCCCCTCGATTTACACCTTTACAAAGCTTCTCTTGCGCATGCAAATTTAATTTATGCTTACAGTCTTATGTACACTTCCACAAATATTACCCTGCGTATGCAAATCTTTTTGACGTCATTCTACCTTCATAAATGAGTCCTTTTCCTTTTCCAGAGAATCCGAGGGGAGCAGCGGAGCGTGGAGACGATGTAGTGCAGGAGCAGAGGATCGCTGGGATCGGGTCGATGAAGCGGCTAGCAGGTAGGTAATAGCAGGTAAAGCCTGTGTTATACTTTCCGCGTGAGCAATCCGGATGCGTACACGGACAGAGCGGACGCGGACAATCCGTGTATCATTAGATCATTCGTTTTTTGATTTAATATTGAAAGTAGAAAAATGAGAAAACGGCTCCTTTTTCGTTTTTTTTTTTTTTTTTCCCCCAAAAAACGAAAAACGAGAATTCAGCTTAAATTTTCGTTTTTCGTTAATGGGTGAAAAAATGAATAAACAGCTTGAATATTCGATTTCTACATGTGGGCGGGAATTAAACGCCCCTTTCTGCTGATTGGTCAG
>NW_015557134.1:1769951-1770501 GCF_001515605.1 Sinocyclocheilus anshuiensis | reverse complement strand
GCTGCTTTAGCGCGTCTCGGTCTCCTTGAGCATCTTTCTGGCGCATGCCACAAACATGAACCACAGGGAATACTCATCTTTTAAAAGGCTTCATTTAGATTATTTTACATTAAATGCATCATATAAGTCACTTTGGAATAAATCACAGTAGGCCTATGTATCATGATAAAAAAAAAAACGACTTTACAGTCTGGAAATACTTTAGGCTATAACAAATTATTTCTTGGACCCCCTATCACTTTAAGAACCACTGGTCTACACAGAAGAAAGCCCTGTCTAGATTCTGCCCCGGTACGAGTTTTGTCGAGCTATTCATTAGTCTGTTTGTTTGATGAAAAATATGAAATTGATAAAATGGGTTATTAATCCGTACAACTGCAGCAGCGGAGGACTATTATTCTGCTGCGTGATACTGCAGAAGAACTGATGATGGCACGGTTTGATCTTCGGCTGACCAATCAGTAGATTTGGGTGTTTAATTCCCGCCCATGTGTAGAAATCGAATATTCAAGCTGTTTATTCATTTTTCTACCCCTGAACGAAAAACGAA
>NW_015557134.1:1761991-1768562 GCF_001515605.1 Sinocyclocheilus anshuiensis | reverse complement strand
TACAACTGCAGCAGCGGAGGACTATTATTCTGCTGCGTGATACTGCAGAAGAACTGATGATGGCACGGTTTGATCTTCGGCTGACCAATCAGTAGATTTGGACAGGGGCGTTTAATTCCCGCCCACATGTAGAAATCGAATATTCAAGCTGTTTATTCATTTTTCCACCCCTGAACGAAAAACGTAAATTTAAGCTGAATTCTCATTTTCCGTTTTTTGGAAAAAAACAAAAAAACGAAAAAGGAGCCGTTTTCTCATTTTTCTACTTTCAATATTAAATCAAAAAACGAATGATCGAATGATACACGGATTGCGGACTACTTGTATTTATACTACCGAAAGCATACGCTGATGGTCCGCTCCGCGGACGTGTTCCATACATGCGCAGTAGATCGGCTTGAACAGTAAACAAACATGTGAATAAACAATTGCCCACAGTTATTGCACATCTGGCTATCTTTATATTGTTTTATCGACGGATTGTACAGGTTCAAGTAGCAACTGGCTTCTTCACACAGCCTGCGCATGCATAGTTGGTGCTTTTGTAGCGCGGACAAGTACGCGAGGTCACAAAAAATGGGAGGTACGCGGATCTCTGCGCACACTCTCCGATGACGATTTTTACGTCACACATACCATAGTGGACCCTAGCGGACTCACGCACGCGGAAAGTATAACACAGGCTTAAGAGTCAGGTAAGTAAACATACAATGTTTGAGACCAGACAAGTTGGGGGGAGTGCAAGGATATAGTGCTCTTGATGAGTGGTGACAGGTGGTGCTGATTAATAATCAGGGGATTGGGATCTGGTGAGCATAGTTTGAGGTCAGTTTGTGTGTAAATGTATATTTCTGCACTTTTAGACTAACTTTTTGCACGTTTGATGTTATTTCTAGCGAGAAATCAGCATTATAGTAATTAAATATTCGTTTAGTTATCACAAAAACTCGTTCTGTAAATCAGTATTATAGTAATTAAATATTCATTTATCACAAAAACTCGTTCTATTTTGTTGTAGATCATTAAACCGTTACGCTGCCTCAGAAGCCTGTCCGAAATAAGTTTCATGAGGTGCCTTCGATGCAAAAACGCTGCCTGCAAAGTCAATGCTCGAGGCAGCAAGTCCGCTGCCTAAGTTTTCGGATGCAGCATGTGACTCCCTGACACATGGACTTTAAGGCCATGTCCACATGTACATGGGTATTTTTATAAACAGAGTTTTTCCTTCTTCCGTTTTTAATAAAATCTCCGTCCACATGAAAACGCAAACGCATGCTATGAAGCACTGTCAAGAGCGTGCCAAACCAACAGGTGGCGATATAATCTCAACCGTAAAGCCATGTTGGCCCATCAGAAACCTGAAAACGTTTCCAGTGGGCGGAGATAACAGCGCAGGCTCCGACGTCACAAGCCAAAATCTCCAGTTTCGCTGTCTACACGATAACACTGCAACCGGAGTTTTTGAAAATCTTCACCCTGGCAGGAGTTTTCAAAAATGTTCGGTTTCAGTGACCTGGTGCTGCGTTTGCGTATGGATGAATGGCCAAACCGCACAGAAAAAACTGCAGTTTTAAAAATAACCGCATTCGTGTGGACAGAGCCTAAGTCCTATTTTTTTTTCATGAGGTCTTCAAAATCAAAATGCTCTTTCTCTTGTTCTCTTTTTGTCTTTCTCAGCCACACACACATAGTCTGCAGTTAATTACAGCATTTAAGATGACATATGGTATTAAAGTTTTGGGTCACCCTGGTCCTTTTATGACCTTGTACCTGGAATGCACCTGCTATATTCAGCCAAACCATGAGAAGTAAAACTTTGATTGGGTACTTCAGGCACATTTTCATCATTACAGTCTATTAGACTGAGTAGAGTGGACTCTCTGCGAGAGAAAAATGCCAGCTCTGAGATGTGTTCATCTCTCTAGTCAGTCTGCACCATGCCAAGAGTCATTACACTCATTTATTCAGTGTCCTCTGCTGAACATAATGAACTCTTTGCACTGGACCTTGGTAAAGATGCTACGAAAAGATATACCTTTGAACTAAATTGGCTGCATCGGGATTTTTATAGTATAAATCATGGCTGTGGAGTGAAATGGCTCTCTGAAATTCATAGTAAAGCCTTTGAAGATTGGAACAGCATACGTCATGGCTGTTATTCACAGACACATTCCTATTTTGCTGTCCATTGTCCAGTTTATGCTTAATTGCTAGTAAAAAGCCTCAGGACTCAAATCACAGCATAATACAGTTCAGAGGGCTCATAAATGTCCATCGGTAATGAAACAAGATTAATTTCTTTCATTAGCTTATCTCCATGCTAATACAGTCTAGCACTCTTCTGTATCCAATAAGACTAAAATTATCTCCAAAAGAGTCGCTAGGCCAGTTTGATCTAAGATCATAGGAGTTTGTTTGCTTTAAAGATCCCATGAAGTAAAAATAAGAGGTTTGTGGCTTCTAGCCCATGTCTCTTTGCTAGCGTAAAGTTAACAAAGTCCACTTTTAGCAAATAAACACATTTAATATTTCCCTTGGAGCAAAATATTGATGATTAGTGTGCTAAACACAGATCAAATGCTCTCTAGAATGAGAATGCATCCCAAATATGGTGGAGCGGAAAACTCCCCCCTTAAGGACTGTGCCATTTTTTTCTGTGAAACAAAAGTTAAACGTGTTCAAAAAAGTGATCATAGTTTTAGTGACAATGACATAAATTATAAACAAAGTATGAAAAATGTCCAGAGTTTTCATGTTATTCGATTTATAACAAAAATTAAATTTGTACCAAGGGGAACTTATGGGGCAAAACGCCCCCATGGGTGGGGTAAAATGCCCCCCAGTCTGACAAAGCAATTTGCTTTAAACATTTACAGCAAAATCAGAGTACAGACAGTTTTTGCTTAAAATTAAAAAGAATATAATTAATAATTATGAAATACAAAATTATAATAGCCTATTTTAAACATTTTGTTTGCTGATACTAGCCACCTGATGCTAACTTGAGGTAATTTTTAAATATAAAATCCAAATATTTTTATTCAGCCAACTAGTTAGAATATATTTGATGGAAAACCAAAGGATTTGATGTTCAGGACAGAATAACTACAGTAATTGCTCATTGCCCCCTGGGGGCGTTTTACCCTACAGACTATCTTTGGAAAAAAAATAGTCATTCTAAAAATATAATTATATTTTTATTAAATAACACATTCTCCCTATCTACAGGCCGTACTGTTCTCATATCATATATAACTGTGATGTTCTACAAAACAACAAGCTTTAAAACACCTTTTTCTTACTGCTGAAAATTAGATAATTTACTGTGAAATCCGTTTTCTCTCCAGTGCTTCACCAGTGTAAGCTTCATGGTGAAAACTTCTACATCACTCTCGTCAACGTAGTCCATAATAAAAATTTATCCTGACTTTATCTTGTGGTTATTTTGGGAAAAACTGTAGGGGGGCACGTTTCCCCCCACTCTACCCTACCATCTGCAACTGAGTAGCAAACAGCAAACAAGTGATTTAGCTTATTAGCATATCTACATTAGCTTTTGCTCTAACTTCATGATCTAGTTCTAAAAAGCATTATTATCCATAAATAGTATTCTCCAGGTATTCTAAACTTCATTAGTAGCCAATTATGTTTTATAGCAGTGACTGTGATATGCTCTACCACAACTTCCTGTTTCATCAGGAAGTAAGTTGACACAGGACATAGAAGTGTTTTTTAAGCCATTTCATGTTTACATTTACATTTAGTCATTTTGCAGACGCTTTTATTCCAAAGCGACTTACAATTGAAGAATACATAAAGCGATTCTTCTTAAAGGGGTCATATGATGCGATTTAAATTGTTGCAATGCCGGCTGTTCTGACTCACAGACTGTAAGTAAGTTTTTTTTATATATAAAGAATTTGCCACTGACGATTCAAACGCGAGTTTTGAGCAGTGTAGAGTAGCGCTTGTTGTTTGTCATTTCTCCGATCACAAATGAAGACTAAGGTTTGTGTTTATGCAACACACAATTATTTGCTAAATTGGGCTAAATGTAAGGCTCCGGATGAAGATTCGGCTCTCTCCGACGGGAGTTGGCTCTTCTCGTTCGCTACAAAAAATCGGCTCTTAGAGCCGGCTCGTTCGCAAACGACACATCACTAACTCAGAGCGATCCCTAAAAAGTGTGAGGCGCAGCAGGCGGCTAAAACGCGAGGCGTTTGGGGCACATAAACAGTGCGCAAAACGCTCACTGCCAATAGAATATTTAAAAAAACGTGTTCTGTCTGATCAGGGCCTAAGGGAACATTCTGTTATTTTTAGGTTCTTTTAAAAATTACCACTCCGCAACACTCTGGGAATGTTATTTTATGGTTGCAAAAAATAAAACCTAAAAAGAGCATTCACAGAATGTTATTTCTTGATTCTCAATAAAATAACCAAATGGGAACCAAAAACTAATGTTAGGAGAACGTTCTGTGTTTGCTGGGAATTGGGTGTTGTAGTGATGTATAAAACACAACTCACACACAGAAGTCACTTTCAAACCAAGCAGCTTTCTGTTGGTCAACGCAACTAATCCACCAGACTAACTTGAACCTGTTGCGAAATCAGTGTGGGAAAACTTTCACCCTCACGCGAAATTCTCACACATGTACAGTAAATGGACCATACAATGGTAAATGTGACTGCATGGTAATTTTCAAATAATAACTGCTTTGTCATGGTCCATGGTCCTTTTGCATTTTATGGATTCAGTTTTGTCTACTTATGGATTCAGCTTTGTGATTCTGCCCATTTCCCATTTTAGGGGGTCGAAAAGCCTGAAAAATGCGAGCTCATTTAAAGAACAGTAGGACACTCATATTTCTGTGGACTAAGTGTAGGGTGTAAAGCATAATTAGTGTAGCCATATGCAAACACACCTCTTGTCCTAGCTGCTGTGAGCCAATCATCAGACGTCATGTACTGCGCAGGAAATAATTGGGTCTCAGTCGAGCTGTTTGCGCGTTTCGGCATGCATAATCACACATAATCTATCATTACAACACACAAAACTCATAGTTACTAGGGCAGTTATTTAACAACTTTTTCGGATGTTAAATGTGCACTTTTTAGGGAATATCACTATTAGGGTGACCACATAAAAGTAATTTCTTCAGGGCACTGGTTCAGCTGTGGAATAAATTTGTCACATTGTGTATAATGAGGATATCCTTAACCGAGACATAATGTAGGACACACAGGCTCACTGAGTTCAGAAGATGATTTACAAGCCCACTTAGCAACTCTGGTCCTCTGTAAAGTGGACACACATGCTGTAAATTTTTACAAAATCATCACCGTCTAACTGCTTTTTTTTAACGCTGCACTACAAACAAAACATCTGTTTTGTTCTTTACCTCACACTTCACTTTAAAAGGCTATTGGAAGTCTTCAGGCGTTCCCTTGTATACGACAACATCACAATTTCCTCGAGCGCTTGGGTATTTCTGCTAGTTTTGTGCAAACATCAGAGGTGATGAAGGCTGTTAATTACTGTGCGATCTTAATGGGTCTGGAATTCCTCACAAATGACTGCAATGCTTCACTATGGGGAACTTTGGGAGCATTGTTGCATCTGAGAGCCCTTTTTCAAAGCAAAATGATTTCTTTCTATCTTTTTAGAGATATATAGTAATTATGTTGAATAGGCTGATGGATGTTTTCACGTTGTATTTGTTCTCAGTGAATCTGGGTGTGAGGCGCGTGCCAGTTTACTTACTGAGATGTCGATTGCTGTGATTTGGTGGGGAAATATCACCCTGCATAATCATTCATCTGTGAAATTAGTAATTATCTTTTGTAATTACAGAACTCTTACGTCATACTCAAAGTCGGCTGCACTGGTATTTTCATTTTCAGGTTTATAATGTGATTCAAATGTGTGATTGTGTCATCAACCCCAAAACTTGAGGGCCAGTTTACTGAAATATTGTCACGTTTGCATTTTATTTCAGCACAAATGGGCGTCTTATTCAATAACCACCCTCTACTAGATGCTATCTGCGCTGGTACAGTATATGCCTCCTTTTTTATGTAAATTAGGCTTGTTTTGTGTCTTATTTATACATTTCAGTGATATTTAACATTGTGGTATTAACACCTGCAGAAAGTGGGTGGTAAGGCTGGCACAGTTCATTTTTAGTGCACGGCATTTCATGTCTACAGATATATTTCTAGCCAGCATTATTAATGGCATAATGTTGATTATCACAAAAACTAACTTCCACGTGTCTTTTTTTTACGCAAATATATGCATTATACTGAAGCATGTACAGAGGAAGTGCATGGGAACGATACGTAAACATTACAATACTCATAGTGTCATTTTAGTATTGTTTATATACTATTTTAGTATTTATTAATATTTTGAATTAGATTTTATTTTGTTTATTTTTATATTAGTTTAAATTATAAAATGTATTACATTATTATTATTATCATTATTTTAAGTTTTGGTAATTTTATGTTTTTTTTTGTTTGTTTGTTTTTTTTGTTTTTATTTAGATTAAATTTATTTATATTATTT
>NW_015557134.1:1760215-1761780 GCF_001515605.1 Sinocyclocheilus anshuiensis | reverse complement strand
AATAAATCTGCAAAAATGTCAACGATTCTGTGTTTTTCTGTCAATATGGGGTGCTGTGTGTACATTAATGAGGAAAAAAAAATAACTTAAATGATTTTAGCAAATGGCTGCAATATAACAAAGAGTGAAAAATTGAAGGGGGTCTGAATACTTTCCGTACCCACTGTATATGGAGGGCACTCTCTGCAAATCTGTAAATATGATTAAAAGATGAATATGAGACAAAACAACAAATTGACACATTTTATTATTGCGTGTTTCAACACATAATTGTTTTACCAGCTAAGAAGATCAGCACTTTTAGGGTTTTATCCCCCTGTCTGATGTGAGCATAAGTATTGGAACAGTTGCCTCTCAGGTCTTTCTGAATGGTCAACTGTGTCCTGTTGCATTAATTGTTCAGATATTAAAAGCAGGGAATGTGTCGTATCAGTTATATCCATTGCTTCTGCATTCTGGGTCTTGCATTCGACGATGACACACACAAGCCAGGATGAAGATGAGGGAGCTGACTTTGAGAGAAAAACAAGCAATTTGGATGCTAAAAGAAAAGAAAAAGTCTGTTAAAAACAAAGGGCATGGAGAAATCAAGAGTTTGGAAACCATTGGCGACATCAGCAGCCAACAACAACTTGATCGGCTGAGAAAAACAACAGTAGTTGATGACAGACAAACCATAAAAGCTGTGAAAATTAACCCTAAAATACAGGTCTGTAAAATCACCAACAACCTCCAGAAACCTGGGGTGATGCTCTGACAATCTACTGTCTGCAGGAGACTTTGACACAGAATTACAGAGGCTACACAGCAAGATGCAAACCTCTGACCAGCACCAAAAATAGAAAGGCAAGATTAGAGTTTGCAAAAGCCAGTAGAGTTTTGGAACAGAGTTTTATGGACAGATGAGACAAGGATTAACCTTTATCTAAGTGATGGGAAAGCAAAAGTGTGGAGAATCTGTAAAGCATGGTGGAGGTGGTGTCATGGCATAGGCATACATAGCTGTCTCTGGAACAGGCCCTCTCAACTTTATTGATGACTTAATGTATGACGACAGCTGCAGAATGAATTCGGAAGGGTACAAAGCCAGCTTGGCTACCAATGTTCAAGAAAATGCCACCAGACTTATCAGAAAGCACTTTATATTGCATCTGGACAATGACCCAAAACACACTGCAAGTTCAGTCAATGAGTTTATCAGGGCAAAGAAATGGAAAGTCTTAGATTGCCCAAATCAACCTCCAGATTTAAATCCGATTGAACATGAAGTTCAGCAGCTGAAGAGAAGACTAAAGGCAGAAACTCCCCGAAACAAGCAACAGTTGGAATTGGCTGCAATAAAGGCTGGGAAAATTTCAAAGGATAAGACCAAGAGTCTGGTGATGTCTATGGGTCGCAGACTCTCTGCTGTGATTGCACGCAAGGGATCTGCAACAAAATAATAGCTTTTAATCTTTTACATCTGCCTTAAGTTCATCTGTCCCAATACATGTGCTCACATCAGATAGAGGGATGAACTCTAAAAGTGCTGTCCTTTTTATTTGGTAAAACGGTTTACTAACGGT
>NW_015557134.1:1732364-1760198 GCF_001515605.1 Sinocyclocheilus anshuiensis | reverse complement strand
ATGTGACATTCTGTAGTTTTGTCTCATATTCATCTTTTAATCATATTTGCAGATGTCTTGACTCCACAGCAAAAAGAGCAATTTTTGTCTTTACTGTTCCAATACTTATGGAGGGCACAATATATACAGTATATATATATATATATTTCTGTCATGACAACTCTCGGAGTGTATATATGTATATGTATGTATATATATGTGTATATATGTATATATGTATATGTATGTGTATATATGTATATATATATATATATATATGTGTGTATGTGTGTGTATATATATATAAATATGTATGTATGTGTGTGTGTATATATATATATATATATGTGTGTATGTGTGTGTATATATATATAAATATGTATGTATGTGTGTGTGTATATATATATATATATATGTGTATGTGTTAATTCAGAATATTCCTTTATGACAAAATTGCCTCATACAGTATCTCAATAGCACTGTTTGAACACCCATATGGATTCACAATTAGTAAGAGTTATCACGTTTATATCCTTATCTATTTGTATCATTAAAGACTTTGATCTTTCCGCAGCTTATAGGCAGTCCAGAGTGCTGGTTTTATTTTCTAATAGATTGTTGCCTTTGGCGAGTTTCATACTCCAGCTCACTCAAATCTGGCTCTTAGCTACATATTGACCGTTTTTTGTCAATTACTTTGTATACTGACCGGTCATAGACAGATAATCTTAATCGTTTTGTACCATAGCTGTGTGCTGCTTTTCTCCCCTGTGTGACAGGTTGGTAGTTTATTTGAAAAGGTATCAATATAAGCTGAACAGAATGAGATATGCCAGGAAAATTAACATGAAAGAAGGATGTATGAATGGTAGGCAGTCATTATAGAGACTGACATTAAGACTGAAAAGATTAGATTTAAATGTATGTTCTTGACAAAAACTCTTCTCTCCGAGAAGTGCACATATTGTGAAAGCAATTACCAGAACGGGTAGCTGGAAAAGATGTGAAAGATTACCATTCAGTTCTTGCTTTATCTGACGTTTACTGTCACTTACAGTAAGATTCTGCTGACATCCAGCAGATATGTTGAAGTCACAGATTTGCATAGAGCAAAGTCTTTTTCACATGACTTGCATCAGGGCTTCAACGCACCTCTCGACACAAACGCCATGCTTGCTTTGACCTCCACATGAAAAGAGGTGCAGATAGCAAAGAAAAGCCTCATTAAACGTATGGAATTATTGAAAAGAAAACCTTAAGTAGCTTGGCATAATCATTTATTATAACTTCTTGGAAAAATATTTTAAACTGCTTATTGATATTTAAGGGTGTAAAAAAAAGATTTCCTCCAGATCTTGTGATGCAACCAACATGCAGAAAAAACTGAAACAGAAAATGATATCATAGAGCGGATGCCCAAGTCAAAAACAGTATGTTTTTTCAAATATCAGATAATTTGATCTTTTTATTACCAGACATTTAATTCAGGTTACAAAATTGTATGTGGTGCGACTCCCCAAAAACGTTTGATATTTATGAATTAATAATTCATATTTGTAAAAAAAAAATAAGAATAAATAAATAAAAATCTTTTTACATTGGGAAAAAAATTATAATTATTTTTGGAAATAAATTTTTGTGTACTTGCATGTATTAAAAGTGAAAGAAACATTTTATTTTATTATATTTTATTTGTTTTGATTTTTATTTTTTTTATATAAAATATTAATTGAAAATGTTACTTTTTTACATTAATGCAAAAAGTACATTTCTGGTAGAAGTACTTGTTATATGTGTTTAAAATATATTAAAGTGAAAAATAAATTTAAATGAAAAATTAAAATATTATATGATTATTCTTTTTATCTTATTATCTGATTATTTTTATCTTATTATCTGATTATTTTTATCTTATCACATACTTCAGAATCAAAGATTTCAATATAAACAATTTAATGTCTGTTACTTCTCCAAAATCAAATAATCTGAGCAATTCTGTCCACAATCATATTATAGCTGTATAGTCTTACTTTATGATAACAATTGTCTCTTTGGTGTCTATTTTATTACTCCTGAGAAAAAGGAAGAAAGAACAACTTTGAGCAATACAATTCCGCCCAGAGATGGTGACAGCCCAGACGAGATATTAATATAGTTATGTAATGGTGTGATTTGAGCTATATGGAAGATCTCTTCATGCAACTTCTAATATCACTGGGTTGCTATTAGAACAGTTAGCTGAAGAATAAACTAGTTAAATCTGAGTAACCATCTGTAAAAATATTGCATTACTGAAATAATGTTCATTGAAACATAATGTGTGTTCATAAATGTATATAAACTGTCTGTATTTGTTTAATTTTTTGCAGATGAAACAGTAGTTAATCGCTCATTGCTTGGGCTAATTGAGCATTGCTCTGTGCGTGTCAATGATTTACTCTAAGATTTTTGTAAATGTTGATTACTGAAGTGCCTAAAGCTCAAAATATAGGGTTTTCTTCTTCATACGATAAGAAAAATTGCACAGCAAATCTCCTGATGCTAAGTCTATGTATGGTATATGCAATAAAGAGTTTTTTTTCTCTCTTCAGAGAAAGTGGCAGTCAAATTTCAGCCTGTAGTTTATCTGTGAGTCTCTCTATGTGCTCGGAATGGAATGCAAATATTCATTCAGCAGCTTCAGCGGAAAAGCTCGCTAAGGTATATACTTGCCTTTTCCTCTCAGAAATGAAGGCCTCTAAAGAATTTAAAATTTCACACATAAGAGAGTGTGACAGGAGCGAACTATTGCGAACATACACCGCATTATTTGTCTTCACTCTGTGGCTGCATGTGCTGCTGTGATGTAAACTGACTTTGAAAAATATTGTACTCATTAAGAGATCAGTCTTTTCTTGATTAAGGATTAGATTATCTGTTAATTATTAGAGTTATTTTTCAATGCATTCAACTATTATCAAATAGCATTACTCTTTCAACACCTGTTGTTTGTTTACATGTATGTATGTATTCATTTAACAGACTTTTTCAGACACATTTTAGTATGGTGGACCAATTCTATTAACCAACTATTAACTATGACTTTTGCCTCAATAAGCTCATAATTTGCTAGCTGTAGTTGTTAAGTTTTGGTATAGGGTAAGATCTAAAATAGAATAAGACATTAATATGTGCTTTATAAGTACTAATAGACAGCCAATATGCCAGTAATATGCATGCTAATTAGAAGCTAGTTAATAGTGAGAATTGGTCCCTGAACTAAAATGGTGCACTTTTTCTTTAGCGGTACTAATAACATGTAAATGATAACCAATACTGTTTTTCAGCATATTTAGATTGTTTGGTCGTCAAATGAACAACCAGCCAGTAAAAGGCTGATTTCATTTTTGATAACTTAACAAATGAGCCATTTTTGCCATTTCAAAAGATCAAAGTAATGATTCTTGGCTCATTCGGAGTCATACATAATAAGTTCAGAGAGTGAATGAATATTACAAATGAAGTTGTCTGATGATTCAGTCCATGACTCAGACTGATGACGCTTTGTTCAGTTCAGACTGATTGTCCAACTGGTTTCATTCATTTCAGTGAATTGGTTTAAACTGCAAAAAGACTAGCAGTTTGTTCACAATTTGGATTGCAATGTTAGAAGTTGGCTAATAAATAGTAATAATAATAATTATTATTATCATTCATTATATATAAATGTATATATCTCCTGTCAGAAAACACTGGTCTTCTCAGCCTTTGCACTTCCCGACTCTTAAACTGTTTTTATGTCCTCAAGCTAAGGGACATTGGACATGGCAGGCTGCTGTGAAAAATGAAAAATAGTTGATTCAGTGTCATCTGATATAGACATACTGTATTTGACAGTACTACTGTGGCGAATGAGGAGAAAGTAAAAAATGTGTAGGGAGCATTGAAGTTAGCATCTTTTTTTTTTAAACAAATTCCTTCCTTTACCCTGTTTTAGTTTTCTTTTCTGACTCACAGAATAATATGTCATTTTCACTCTCTCTGGTGTCAAAGTGGTGTTAATATCACTGGGAGATGACACTGTCATTCTGGTATTTTACATTCAGGTTTTTTTTCTATTAAACATGGTATCTGTGCACTAATTAACAAATAAATACAAAAAAAATATTCATACCCCTTCATTTCTTCATGTTTTGTTGCTGCCTTATGTTAAACTGCTTTAAATTACTGTTTTCCACATCAATTTACACTCCATACACCATAATGACAAAGCAAAAACAGAATTGTCCCAACTTTGTAAATGTAATTAAAAAAATAAAATAAGTACATTGCACAAGTATTCATACCCTTAACTCAGTACTTAGCTGAAGCATCTTTACAGCCTCAAGTATTTCTGGGTATGATGCGACAAGCATTGCACATCAGCATTTAACAATTATCTGCTATTCTTCTCCTCGCCTCTTCACCTCTCAAGCTCTGTCAGGTTGGATGGGGGCAGACACACATTTTCAGGTTTCTTCAGAAATATTTGATTGCGTTCAAGCCCAGGCTGTGGCTGGGCCACTCAAGGACATTCACAGAGTTGTCTATAAGCTACTCTTGCTGTGTGCTTAGGGTCATTGTCCTGTTGAAAAGTGAACCTTCTGCCCAGTCTGAGGTTCTGAATGCTCTGGACTGGGTTTTAATTAAGGTTATCTCAATATTTTGGTGCATTGAGCTTTTCTTCTACTCTGACGAGTCCCCAGCATGAGGTTGCTACCAGCACACTTTACTTTTGGGATGGTACTCTGCAGGTGATGAGCAGTGCCTGGTTTCCTTCAAACATGATGCTTGGAATTGAGGTTCAACAGAACAGAGAATCTTGTTTCTCACAGTCTGAGGGTCCTTTAGGTGCTTTTTGCAAATTTCAAATGTGTTTTCATGTGTCTTCACTGAGGAGAGGATGTTTGTCCTTCTGTAAGTTTCTCTTATCTCTACGTATGATCATGGAGCTCAACTAGAGTGACCATCAAGTTCTTGGTCACTACACTAACCAAAGCTCTTCTCCATTAATTGCTCAGTTTGGCAAGGAGGCCAGCTTTAGGAAGAGTCCTGGTTGTTTCAAACTACTTTCATTAAGGTTAACAGAGACTACATGCTTCTGTGAACTTTTCCCCAGATGTGTGGCTTGATGCAATTCTGTTTCTGAGCTCTACAGGCAGTTTTTTTTTTTGTTTTTTTTTTACCTCAGTGCTTGATTTTTACTCTGATATGCATTTTCAGCTGTTAAACCTTTTATTAAGACACGTGTGCCTTTCCAAATCATACCCATTTAATTGAATTTGCCACAGGTCAGGTTCACTCAAAGTGTAGTAACATCTACATGCAATATAAATGCTCCTGAGCTAAATTTCAGCTGTCCCAGATAAGGGTATGAATACTTATGTAATGGAATCATTTAAGTTTTTTTATTTTAAATAAATTTGCAAATATGTTAAAAACCGGTGGGGTTTTTTTTTTTGCTTTGTCATTGTGGTGTATGAAGTGTAGATTGATGTGGGGGAAAAAGTACTTTTAAGCAGTTTAACATAAGGCAGCAACATAATAAAATGTGGGAAAAAATGAAGGGGTGTGAATACTTTCGCAAAGGCACTGTATTTTAAAATGTAATTTATTTCTGTGATGCAAAGCTGAATTTTCAGCATCATTACTCCAGTCTTCAGTGTTACATGATTCTTCAGAAATCATTCTACTATGCTGATTTGGTGCCAAAAGAACATTTCATATTATTATAAATGTTGAAAATATTAATAACAGCATTTATTTGTAACATTATGAATGACTTGACTGTCACTTTTAAGACGGCAGCTACAACACGTTAGTCACATATGCTTTCATTTAAATTGTGCGAGTCCTGCTATGTGTTGGTTAAAAATCAACAACAGAGTAAACACATTTGCATTTTAATGAGGGAAAGCCGAAGCATTTGTTATGTTTGTTCGGTGGGAGGCCAGAAGAATTGACAAGCTTCTAAAAACGTTGAGTTCATGGTGAATAGCGCATTAATCATTGTGACTGGGCTTCCATTACAGCGAGTGGTCTGGAAGTAGCATTCCACTTCATTATCTGTGTGGCACAATGCGCTGTCATAATAGGCCGAAGAGAAGCGTAAAGACTTCAGATAGAGGAAGCAAAACAACTGCCTCATCTCATTCTCAACAATCTGTGTGGGGGTTCAGTGATAGTCCTGCATGCAACACGACTGCTGTATCAACTTCATGGGTGGTAGAGGAGTTTCAGATAGAGACTGCCAGTTTATTTATGTGATCTACTTGATTTGTGAAGGGAAAAGTCATGACATTATACAAATATAGACAGGATTTTTTTTATGATTTATTTTATTTTACTCAGAAATCGCTAAATTTCACAAATAGTTACAAAGAAATGGCAAATAACACATTCAATTATTTTATTATTTTATGAGAGGAAAAGTGTATATAACTATTATAGATGCAATTAAAAAAATCTTTAGAAATGCTTACATTTGCCAATATTACAGTCTGCAGTAAATATATGCATATATAAGTTTTTTTTTTTTCATCAGGCCAATGAAAAATTATATGATGGTAGTCTACAGTGCTGTCCTATAATAATCCTGTATCTCAAACATATTCTATTCTATTCTTTTCTATTTTATACAACAGTTCTTTCTGGTTCTCGAATTTGATTGGCTGATAAGAGTGCGATATTAGAGTGATATCAGAACTCCAATAGCCGTTGCACAATTTGTAATTGTATCACTCTGCTTGCAGTACTTCTTACAGCGAGTGTCATGGCGGACGCCCAAATCCAGTATAATTTTATAAATATTACTGTTTTTGTGTCACGGAATGTAGTTTTAAGAGGTTTACAGGTAAGAATGTACTTGTTTATAGTTCAAATTTGCAGTTTGTTAATAAAGATAACAACTATTTGAAAATTTGCATCGACGTTTTCGGAGCTGTGAGCTCCAGATGGTCAGCGGCCGTTCTGCGCTCATGAAGCCGCCCGAGAGCGCCTCACCTCGGCCAGATCACCTGGAATTTACTGCTGGCTCTGATGTCTGTTGTGGTTAAACATGAGAAGTAATTCATTTTGGGTAAATCTAACGGGCAGTCTTTGGTCTCACTAATTTATTATTTGTTCTAGAGAAGATAGTTTTGGCAAAATCTCATGTTTATTTAAATTCAATGCTGTATATCAGAGCGCAACCTTTGTACTTTTGACTGAATTGCCTAGCTACTTGGCTGTTGTTGTTTATTAAATATTATTCAATAAATAATATTTTATATAAACAATATTTTATATAAATCTAACGGGCAGTCTTTGGTCTCATTAATCTATTATTTGTTCCAGAGAAGATAGTTTTTGCAAAATCTCATGTTTATGTAAGTTCAATGCTGTATATCAGAGCGCTGCCTTTGTACTTTTGACTGAATTGCCTAGCAACGTTTTTGATGGCTGTTATTGTTGTTGTTGTTTATTAAATATTATTATTCAATAAATAATATTTTATATAAATAATAGTATTTAGTAATAGTGTTTAGTATTTAGGTGCGTGTTCGTGATGGTGATTTTAGTTACATTGTTCCGCCATTAGATAGTGACAAGGGACTGTTTTTATGAGTGAATCAGCAGTAAAGACTTTTACTTTGAAAAATTATGTAATGTGGGGTTTGGGGTTTGTTTCTTGTTCATGTTTTCATGTCTTTTATTTTGTAGTTTAGTCATACTCCCTGTTTGTGTCATGCTTCCCTTGCCCTCATGTATTCATGCCATTGGTTCTCTTGTTCATTGTGTCATGTTCTGATTGGTTGTCTTAGTCATGTGTCTTGTTTCCCATTGGTTTGTTCTTGTCTTGTGACCCTCTTGTTTGCTATAAGTAGCCATCATGTTCCCATAGTCTTCGTCGTGTATTGATGTTGTAACCCGCTGTCAGTGAGTCTAGTCTGTTATGCCTCGTCAAGTCTGTTCATGCCTCGTCAAGTCAAGTCTGTGTCTCTAGTCTTCGTCTGTTTGGATTATGTTTGGATGTTTGGATTTCACCTTGTTTTGAATAAACTGCACTTGGGTTCTTCACTACGCTCGCCTTCAGTGGACTAATTCGTTACAAATAAATGCTATAAATGGAAGTTATTTTTAGTTTCAACAGCAGCTTGTCACAGCGAACAAATGCACTGAGCAGCAAAATCACCCTTAACAGATGAAAGGATATTAACGTTACGACAAAGATAACACTTTCCTCAGCAGATATTCAAACTAATGTTTATTGTGAAATGAGATTGATCTGAAGAATGAATGCTGTTATCATATGCAGGTAATCACACTCGCTCAGTCCCTCTCTCTCACAATTTCTACTATACATAATACACTGCTTTTAATACAGTAAGCTTTCAATGAAGCAACTTAACATTCTTTCGTTACTATTTCTAAAGTGACGTTTTGGAATTAGTAAAGGAGGCTTGTGCTCAGTTGTTTAACTGTCAAACTTTAGATTTGTATCCGTGGCAGAAGCAAGTAGTTCTGCACAAAAGAGGGCTTTTAAAGACACTCCGTTGTTATTTTGTTTATGTATTTACACACTCGTGCCGTCAAACTGTTGTATAAATACAATATCACACTCAAAGATATGGCTGTATATCGGTACGTTGTGATTACCTACGGCCGAATCACAGCCGTGCCGATATACAGCCATATCTCATGTCTACTCGTGTGATATTGGTCATATCATATATCATATCATATACCACTAAATTGTGGTAGATACAATTTTTAAATTCAAATTTAAATCTTCAGAAAAAACTACATTTGTAATTATATAGTTTACAATATGTATATGCATATGTGTACAATATACTTTTTTAAAACATTTTTAATTGTCATCTGCTGAGTTTGATATATAAAGAAATAACAAATTCAACAAGCCAATCAAAAGTAAATCATATGATGGTGATCTTCAGTGCTGCTGTCATAATAGCTCATAAATTGAGGATATTCATCATTGAACTCTTAAAATTGAGGTTATGAAGTCCAAAGTGTTTTACAATGCACTTGTTTAAAAGTTAATGTGAGAGCAAAATTGAGCCCATTTCATTTCATAATGCATATTCCTGGTCTTATTATATGTCTACCTTTGTGATTTTTAATCAAAATGTAATAACTTCGTCTTCTGAATCTGCTGTTCTTCTCTGTTAAACTGTGTGAACTTTGTTGCCCAACAGCCAAATATCTATTTAGACGTTGTTTTAGCAGACTCTCATTTAGTTTGGCTCCATTCTGTATTGCAAACCAAGACTTTTTCTAAATTGTAACTTTTTCTCATTTAAAATGCTGTTGTTAATTGGAAATATGTCACACTAATAGCTATTCACATTGACTTTAATAAAGCTCCTGCTTTTTTACATAAAAGTGAAGCTAGGGTGCAAAAACCAAAACAACAAAATTCTAGAAATTATGCAACTGTAATACTGAATCACATCTTTCGATATAGAAAGTTTGTGAGATTAGTATTGGCAATTATTTCATATGAAATTCATCTCCTAAAATTCAAGTTTGTTTTTGTTATTTCTCATATATTTTGGGACCTAAATTACTTGTACATTTTTGCTTGCACCACTGTATGTACCATGGTATTCTTGAAAATACCTTAGACTTCTATGTTCTGTAAGTGCCATACATACATTTTAGTACCAGTGTTTGTATCGAAGTATGGGATTTTTTTGCAGGAAAGTTGTATGTGACATTATCTAAATGGGAACACTGTGTTTTTGAACACCATGTGGCATTTCAAGCATTTACTTACTGCAACTTCGCATAACTCCATTACCCAGGGAGCGAGATGCACCCACCAAAAACCAGGCAACACTGGTTTGAAACAGACTGTAGTAATTGCTCATCTTGGGCTCGTTGGCAACTTTTCATTCACTTCCGCTGTATTTGAAGCGAGCTTCAGCTAAAGTTGAACTTTTAATCTAGTTAAGAATGCACTAACAGCGTACAAACAATTAAAAATATTGCTGGGTTGCCAAGTTGCAAATGCGCTATATCGGTTAACGAATGCAGGGATAATTGCGAGTGCCGTTTTGAAGTTGTTTTCTGGGCTGGCATAGAGTAGAAATTATTTATTACAACTCCAAAATGCATCAGAAGTTTTGAGCGATAATTAAAGTGATAATTTCAACACAGCAGTGGGAAAGCGCGGTTGTATGTCTTGAACAAAAGTTAATTGAGCAATCAATGTGTTTTTAATGAATGGCTGTCTCCAGAATATTTATATAATAATTTATCTCTGGATTCACCAAGGTGACTCACTCGGTGTCCTTGCGGAGAACACGGACACCGGACCGGCATTTTCAAGCGTTGTGGACACAGTCTACTGCTAATCTGATTGAGGACCAGGACTTTGACCACAGGCCATTTCCGTACCGCTGGAAAGACCCGTTTACTGATCTAGACAGCGTCTAATGGTTGCTTTTAATAGACAGTGTCCTAAAACTGGTCCTGGGCAGCCCCTACGGGTCCCTGTACCGATATCCTGACTATAATAGATGACAGCTGTAGTGTAACAGCAATTAAAGTGGTGCATTTGTGGGCAGAGTGGATTTTCTACTTCCTGCGTCACATTGGTTTTCTCCAGAAGTCTAATTTCCTGGTATTTCTTGCATTGCCTTATGTTACATTTGCCTTCTACTTGAAAAACAAATCACTTTTAGAATATGTTGTCATGGTAACAGGAATGGTTGGCAGGGTCATCACTCCAAGGGCATGGTGTTATGAGAGAAAAAAAATAATAGCACAGTAGATGATCCTTAATAGCCTTGACTATTAAGTAAAATCACTCCAATAATAGGCAGGTAAGTGCAATGCAATTTCACTCTGTTGGTGGCCTCCCTCTTCGCTTTCCCATTTTCATTAATATTTGCATTATTCTTCCCCAATCTCACCCTTATTTTTCTCTTATGTAAGGCTGAAGCAGAGAGGAAAAATGCCTGCACCTCAAAGAAAACCCAGTGCTATTGACTGAGCGGTCATCATTATCATGGAAGTAGATGTTTTTCGGTGTGTAAAACAGAGTGAGTGATCAGAACTGATATCTGTGGGAAACATGCTGTTTTCAGCAGTGAGTTACTCCTATACATTGCTGCAAATAAGCCTCCAAGGTACTGGCTCCATGCCAATTTATTTATATAAAGCTGTAACTATACAGTATTAGTGCAGAGCGATGGACTTCTGAAAGGTTTTATGTTTATGCGGCGTCATACAATGCAACGCCATAAAAAGACAGTACAAGTCATTATAATCAGTAATTATGTCCCACGGCATCAGCAGTATGGTAGGGGCGTAACATTTCCGTCACACGCTTGAGGTATTCGGCCAATCACAACGCACTGGATAGCTGGCCAATCACAGCACACCTCGCTTTTTCAGACCGATGAGCTTTGTAAAAATCGACGCGTTTCAGAAAGGCGGGGCACAGAGGAGAAACAATAATGTACAGTATGTGGAAAATAATGTGTTTTTTTTACTATAAACCGTAAAAAAGCATAAACACATTTCATTACACCAAATACACAAAATAATGTTCTTTTTAGCAGCATCATATGACCCCTTTAAACATTTTCCAGGTTAAGAGCTTATGGAACAGTATTTATCTAATAGCTAAGCAACCAATTTATTTATTTTTTGTCCAATATTTATTGCGCTATATAACAGGCAATAATACTGTAATATTTGTATGTATCTTACACAATACAACAAGCAGTTAATACTATCATATTTTTCGTTTATTCCGAATCAGTATTTATTAAAACTAAACTTACTTCTAAAACAAATGAGATAATATAAAAATTTTATTCTGTATTTTATTCCTTTATATAGGCTGGGTTTATTGCCAGCTGTAGTTTTAAATAGGAAACAAAAACAACTTCATAGTTTAACTTTGTAGCTTAATAAAAAGTAATAATAGCTTAATAAAAATTTCAGATAATATTATTAAAATTCACTCAAGTTTAATATAAAAGTAAATTATTTGACTTGTATCATACCTAATATTTTTCTTGTACAGTATGTATGGGGTTTTATATGTAACAATATATTTTAAAATACATTTATACACCATATAGCAGATTAAAAGTTTGGGGTCTGTAAGACTTTTTAACGGTTTTGAAATAAGTCTCTTTTGCTCACTAAGGCTGTAATTGTTTGTTCAAAAATGTAGTAAAAATATTATTACTATTTAAAATCTGTTTTCTATTAGAATATATATATAATTTCTTTTCTTTTTTTTCCTGTGATGTGAAATTTCAGCAGTCTTCAATGTCACAAATGTCACATGATCCCTCAGAAATCATTGTAATATGCTGATTTGCTGCTCAAAAACATTTATTATTATTATCAGTGTTGATATCAGTTGTCATGGTTTTCAGGTTCAAATGAATAACAACAAAAAAGTCACTTTTGATTAATTTAATGCATCCTTTCTGAATACAATTATTTATTATTTAAATGTATTATTTATTATTGAAAGTGTATGACCCGCACTCACAAAAATAAGTCTTTTTTTTTTATTTGGTTTTACATTTTTCACCAGCAGGACAAAAACACATTATTGAAAAACTTTTTAAACTTTAAAACTTAAAACTTTTTGAAACTCCCAGCTTTATTGGCTGATGTCACTGTTGGATGGTGTTTCATTTGGTAAAGTGATTTAGAAATGATTCGGTCTCATATTTCTTTATGTTTGTTTGATTCATCTTGTTTTTGTTGATTATTGTCTCATCCGAATAATTGTATTGTTTTGAGGAGGCACTTTCTCACTTGATTCCTCAGTAAAAACACCTCTAATGTACATCTGTAGGTTATTTAGATGATCAAAATAGAGTACTTACTGAAAGATGTCCTTCCTTGATGTCAACTCTTTACTCTGCCGTCTAGGTTATTCAGATTCCAGAATCTAATATAGAGTCAGTATGACTCCAGAGTACTTTTACCCTCCAACAATGTGGAATGATTGCTGTGAAAATTGCAGGCAAATGGCTGCAATATAACAAAGAGTGAAAAATTTAAGGGGGTCTGAATACTTTCCGTACCCACTGTATCAGCCACACTGAAGCAGCAGGCTATTATGTCTGTGTACATGTGCCAATATGAATTTCTGTACACATGAAGAATGACTTATAGTATCAACACACAGCAAATCTGTGTTCATTTCATCTGGAGTGTGGAGGCAGAGACAGGGATATCATGTAACATGGAAACAGTGATGAATCCTAGAGAATACATGGAGTCATTCTTTAAATTGCTGTCCATATAAAACATTTCTTCTGCCTGAGTGTGGCTTTTCTTCTTTTCTTTTTTTTTTTTTTGCTGTCACTGTCAGTAAGTGATCTGTGCTAAAAATGTATATTTGGTGTCACAATGACTTTAGATAAGTTTAAATATAGTGTACAATTCATAAAGGGCTCCCCTGGTTATCATTCACTTTTAATGTATGAAAAAGTAACCCCAACATTTTACAAAATTTCTCCATTTGTGTTCCACAGAAAAGAGAAAATCATACAGAAATGACAATCTTTATTTCTTTTTACTTCAGGTTAAGTATATTCAAGTTAATTGGGAACACTTGCTTTACACTTGGTCAGTTGCTGTAAGAAATAAAGAAAATGTTTTCAAAGCTCTTTTTTTTATGTTCTGTTGCAGCACAAATGTTTTGTTTTCTTCAGCCTCAGCCAATTTCCCAGGGGATTGTTTTTCAAATATAACAAACTTTTAACTTTTTATTTTCCTTTTTGTTATATAAAGGATGCAAGCTTTTCTCACAATTTGAATAAACCATATACAATATATACAGGGTTTGAAATTAACACCCGCCAACCCGCCAAATGCGGGTAAAAATCAGTGGGTAACGCTGTCAAATCACTAGCCAATTTGGCGGGTTACTTTTCGTAAGTTATGTTCACTCGTTCATTTCTTGGGGAAGTTCATGTAAGCCAAATCTGCGCAGGTTTAGCGCAAATACTGAACTCGTGACACATCATGACATTATCGAGTATATTGCAAAAAACAAATAAAGCACACCTACAGAGGCACGCATACGCGACGTGATGAAGTCTGGTTAGAGTAGACCAACACAGGCTTTAGTGCGCGTGCGCATTTAGAGTGCGATCTTTCACTGCATGATTCAGTTTACTAATATGCATTAAGAATGATCACATAATTCAAGATAAGGGGGCAGAAAATGTATATATTTATATCAATTCATATAGTTAATCAATATCACAGGAAGAGTGCCGTTTTTTCTTAAAAAATCAGCATGGTGATATTGATTTTATACAACAGTTCAATAAAGAATAAATTACTATCAAGAGACTTGCGTTTTTTTTAATAATTTCAAATATCAGTATTCAACATTTCATGTTTAAAATATCAAAACATTACTTATGCATTTGTAACTGCAGGCTAAAGCATTCCATGTCCCTCTAAGCTGCATTAACACGTGTAAATACATCTAAATGCCACTTCATATGCAACTTCTGCAAAGATTAATTTTATTGATATTGAATTAATTTGTTTAGTAACAGCTTAATTGTATTATTATTATAATTGACTGATTAAATGTAAGAATTTGATTTAAAATATAATGCTCACTTTTGGAAAAATAAAGGCTTTATAAAGGTATTATGAATGGCCGGTAACTTAAAAATTTAGTAGCCAAATTGGCTGGTGAGTGAAAAAGTTAATTTCAATCCCTGAATATATACAATATTCAGTGTATATATTTCAACTCTCCGTTGAGCCTCTGTTGACATATATATATATACTTTCTGAGAGTTTAGCATGGTAATGTACATGTCAATGTTAATGTGTTTGGTCTTGGCAGAATAAACCTGCTGAACCGAGACTTGCTACTGCCATGCTGTAAGAATTAGCATGTAAGGAATACTGCTGCTGCTGCACATATAACATATATGAAATAACCCTTATTTATAACATACAGGAAATCACCCCATAGCAGATGTATACAGGTGGAGCTGGGGAAGTGGAGGGTTCCTGAAGCGCGCTGCAACTTCTACAGCAAGCACTAGCCAAGTATTTGAATGCTTGAATTTGACTTTTTTCATTCATTCATTATATTATTACATTTGTTCTTTTAAAGCATTTTGACTAATGTTACAGCACTAGGAACTGAGATCCATTGCAGCTGTTTCTCATCTGGGGGCTCACTGTTCTCCATCCATCACTGTTTTCATTCTCTGATAAGGTACAACCACAAAATATGAATGCGCTCTTGTCTCCACTCTCTTGATTCTGTCCCATCCGTCTTGTCACCATCTCAAAGCTTACTGCATGTAGACTGGCCATGGGAAGTACAGCGATTTCCCTGCATATTACAGTAATATACCGCCTGACTAACATTTATAACCGGTGAAAATCCTGCTGTTTGCTCCTCCACTGTGCCACGAGAATTAATATCGGCCTCATTTTGATAAGCAGAGCATATCAAACAACAGATGCATTGTTAGTTAAACATAGCTGCACCTACAGTGGAGAAGATTACACATTTCACTCAGACATCTGCCTGTATGTTAGTTCAAACTCTAAATTGTTTTGCTGTTGCAAGCACAAACATGTTTTACAATTCACCTTTTTCATAAAGATTACCCTCTGAGTGGCATTATAATCTGCGGACCTGTTTATCAGCGGTACTTTACAAGAAAAGGATAAGCGGCCAGTCTGTTTAATCACAACTCAGATTAAACTGAGGTTTTAATTATTTTTAAGGTCATTTGGCCCTTATCTCTGCACTGATTGGTATGTCTCACGCTTTTTCTTAGTGGCAATCAGAAAGTCTTTAGCATAGCGAGATTTGTTTCGGTCAAGCGTATTTTCTCTTAAAGAGCAATTCTTTTGCTTTGTCTTCTACCTTTTGACTTTTGTGAATGTCAGTTGCTTTTTATATGCGAATATGGGCAGGGAACGATAAAGACCTTGCATCAAATGGACTTTTCAAACATGTTTATAAAAGCTTTTTGATGACAGGTAAATAGCAGTAAATTGCATTTTGAGTGATTGTTTGTCTTTGTTTTGAATTCTGGCTGGATAATGTGTGCCTCTATGAATGGCAAGAAAATTACTTTAAAATATGCTTGTGGGGATATTGTATGTCTCTCAAGATACGCGGTCAATATTTATCATCATTATTTTTGCTGCCAAATGTCATTTGACAAAAACTCAGTTAAAACTCATTTTCCCCCAAACTTTGGCATGTGTGACTTCATGTCTGAAAGGAAACATAGACATTGTTGACTTTTTCAGCCATTGTTATCTGCTGTAATTCTATGCATTGTTGTCCATGGGACGCAATTCTACGTAAGTAGTGAGGGCAAATGGGTTTGAACAACCACTATGTTATTTTCATGCCTATGAAACTGTGTTAATGCCTGCTTTGTGTGGACAGATTAAAAACGCTGACGTATCAGTGGGAAAATCACAATATCAGCCCACATCTTAAACACACCCCCTCCTTATGAGTCTAGCTCACAAACACACTATCATTATTTGGTGCCAGCTTTTAATGTGTTACTCCCATCAGCATTATGAAGTGCTTACTTAAGAGGCTAAAGTACAGAATGCAGATTTTTTTTTTCAAGAGCATCCCTGTTTAAAAATATATCTTAAATCAGTCTGGTTTCTCTGGAACCAGTATTGGTTGGTGTAAGGTGTAGTTTTTCAAAAATATAAATTAGCTGAAAATGTACTCACCCTCAGGCCGTCCAAGATGTAGCTGTGTTTGTTTCTTAATTAGAACAGATTTGGAGCAATATAGCATAACATCACTTGCTCACTCCCATTCTCTGCAGTGAATGGGTGCCGTCAGAATTAGATTTCAAACGATTGATAAAAGCATCACAATAATCCACAAGTAATTCTATCAGTTAATGTCTTGTAAAGCGTAAACCTGCAAGTTTGTAAGAAACTAATCAATCATAAAGGTATTTTAACATCAAACTTCCACTTCTGCCCAAAATACGAGTCCATAATCCATAATAATGCTTCCTCCAGTGGAAAAAGTCCATTACCTGTTGTCTTCTTACATCAAAATCCTCCAACATATTTGTTTAGGTCCATGTTTTTGCTTGTAAACAATGCTTGATCTGTGCACATTTTTCTCCTGATTCAGACAAGACAAGTTTTTTTTTTACTGGAAAAGGAATGGATTAAGGACTCATATTTTAGCTGGAAGAAATGGTTTGAAACACACAGTTTTTCACTTCACAAGACATTAATTGATGAACTGGAGTGGTGTGGATTACTTGTGGATTATTGTGTTGTTTTTATCAGCTGTTTGGACTCTCATTCTGACGGCACCCATTCACTACAGAGGATCCACTGGTGAGAAAGTGATGTAATGCTAAATATCTCCAAAATTGTTTGAATTAATTTTCATTTTGAGTGAACTATTCCTTTAGAGCTGTTGGTTTTTTCTGGAGTTAAGTGTTCTACTTGTTGCTTTTGTTTATAGTATATCCTGATTGGGAATCCTTGATCCACGGAAAAGTCTATGTGGAGTTCTAGCTCTACTTTCCTCTTACAACTTGTAAATATCTGTAACGGACTGGGCTTCCATCCAGATCCAAAAAGCCACAGAGGACACACACACACTATGGGGGCTGAACTTCAGTCGATTGCAAATTTTATCACAGACATCTGTAAGCATTTTTTTTGTATCTCATAGCTATTACACCTACAGCTTGGTTTTGAAACTAGCAATCACATTGATCCACAGTGCTGATACACCATTAAGGGTTTTCCTGCTGAAAATTTGTCAATACATATGAACAGAATTATATCCTATAAACTCTATACAGTGGTCTCAAAATGTAAGTTAAAATGTTTGAATCTAATTGCATTAAGACAAAAAATTAGTGTCCAAAATGTTTTTTACTAAAGTAGTTTAAAACATATGACCTAAGTTCTCAGAAATGCCCTCTTTTTAATTGTGTTGGTTTTTAAATAGTTATTTTGAAAAACTTTTGTACAGTTTTCAACAGAAGTTTGAATTTAATGTCTCCAAAGCTGTCATGTGGTTTAACCGATTTTCCTTACACCTTGAATACACACGGCTGTCCACGTCTTTATCTTTTTTTTATATATTTTTCAATGCAAAATGTAGTTTTTACAAATATCACAAATGATTAATTCATATTTATAATAATAATAATAATAATTCATTACATTTATATAGCGTTTTCTAGGCACTCAAAGCGCTTTACATTGTCAGGGGGTATCTCCTCATCCACCACCAGTGTGCAGCATCCACCTGCATGATATATTTATATATGATATAATTTTTTATATTTATATAAAATGATATAAGATTATATCATTTTTTATATTTATATAAAACATTTTGGGGAGTCGCACCACATGACATTTTACACTCTCGACCAACCTTACCTTGTCATAAAAAGCTCAAATTATGTGATATTTTAAGTCAGTGACACAGTCATGAGGGTCTGCAAGGGTCCTCTTTATGACACCATTTCCTGTTTTTTTTTTATGTTGGTCGCACCACATGACATTTAGCGGACAAAGTTTTTTAAAACAATAATAAGCAATGAGAAGTTTTTAATATTATTTAAGAGAGTTTTTTTTTCTTCATTATGATATTTAGTGACATTTTTTACTTTATGCCTTTTTTTTAAATATATAATTTCATTTTAATGCAGAAATTAAAAACATGCAAAATCATAGAAGAGTTGTTTGTATAGAGTGGTTAGATATAAAGTCATTATATGTATGATTTTTTTTGTTTGTTTGTTTGTTTTAGAGTAATAGATCCAAAACTAATAGGGAGGGAAAATGGACCCATTGACGCATCTGAAAAAAAAGAGAAGCTTCTTCTCACCCTCCAATCAGATTTAAGATGTTCTTAATAGTGACATCAGTCACATATTTTTCAGCATGGTGACAGGCAATAGACATGTTTTCACAAGATCTTTTTTCGATCCTCAGTTTGAGCCACTGAGATGAATGTGTATGCTAACAGATAGCTCTCTCCGGGTATTATAGACCTCCTTGACACTGATGTCACCACACCAGGATTTTCTCTCCTGTCTTTTCATAACTCCGCGGTGGCAGCAATGAGATCATTCCCAGCAGTGTTGAAGAAGTACAAGGTGGTAGCACCACATTTCATTCTGAGAGTCCTGAAGCATCACGCTTGAGCACAATACGGCTCCATCTTTTCTTATGAGGTTCTGGCCTCTATTAGCCAGCTGCCTTCACTGCCATCAGGTGCTGTGTGGTTTTCTATGGAACTTTAGCCAACTTCAGTTTGTTTCTGGAACAAATTACCGTGCATCTATTTCAGAGGGTTTGGTGAAAGCGTGCAGTACTATACAAATGGGCCGCATCCACAATAATTGCCCTTGAACACTTGGTGAGTCTGTCCACAGGCACTGGATGTTCATTTCCTTCAAACGGAGCATAAGAAACACACTGAACTCGCCTCCAGTATTTGGACAATATTTGAAGAATATCCTGGCCACTCATGTCCGTAAAATGAAACTCAATGGGGACGGGGGCCTTAAAGTAGGGTTAAAAAGAACAAGTCACACAAAACAATGTTATTTACTCACCCTTATGTTTTTTCCAAGCCTGTATGACTTACCTACATGGAACACAAAACAATCTTTTTTTAATGAATATCCTGGCCGCTCATTTCTACGTAATGAAAGTGAATGGGGACTGGGGCTGTCAAGCTTCAAAAACAGGGTTTTAAGGCACAGTTCACACAAAAATTCTGTTATTTACTCACCCTCATGTTGTTCTAAGCCCATATGACTTTCTTTATTGTGTAGAACACAAAAAGGACAATATTTAAAGAATATCCTGGCCACTCATTACCATATAATGAAAGTAAATATAGGGACTGGGCCTGACAGGCTTCAAAAGCAGGGTTTATGACTATATGACTTTCTTCTTTAGAACACAAAATGGAGAATTATATAAAGAATATCATGACCGCATATAATGAAAGTCAATGGGGACTGGGGCTGTCGAGCTTCAAAGTTTAATTACTTTAATTTCAGTCTGTTCCTCACACAAAATTGCTCTTTGAGTTAAGAAAACTTAAAATATAGCACACAAATCGACAAGTGTGTATAAACAAAAAGGTGGAAACATAAAAGACTGACACTGCAATTACTAAATAATTTAAAAACACAAAACCATGAGGATTTTTACGATCGACTCTAAAACAAATGGCACGCTCCTGCATTGACTCATTTGTAGCACCACACCTACTTCTGTTTAATATGCGCTACAACGAGAACTCGAACGGCCTTGTGCGTTTCAATTAGCTAAGGGTAGAGAGGATGTTCGAGTTTGAGTTTGTTATTTTACTCTGCACAGATAATCAATAGTGTCATCGCACTGTAAACTTTAACCTTGATTTTCTAGCCATTGGCTTGTCCATTAGCTAGAATGTGCTCTGCACCTGTAATGATGTTATTAGTGCCTTTATGAGTCTGTGATCATTTAGCTGTATAGGCATTTATTTAGATGTAGAATCAATGAAATTTCGTAATTAATTAAAATAAGAGGCTTGAGGGAGTGGGTGTTATGCATATTTGCACATCCCATAATTACAGCTGATATAGTGTATGTATAGGCTGTAATTGAGGATGTTATGTAAGTGAATGCATTGTGTGCTTGTCCTGCACTTCTGCACATTATCTGATGTGTCTCACAACACTGAATTATGAGCAAAAACTGGATGTCTGACAGACCTTTACATTGCAAGTAGGATGTATTATCATATACCCCATAGATGCCTGTCAGTGGCAGTTAAAGGTGCTGCAAGCAATTTTTTTTGAATACCACTCATAAAATGTCTCCACTTCCTCACAAATATCACCGAAATAGGTCTCCTGAGAAAACACACACCAGTCCCTGTGACAGCTACAGGTTTTGTAGACAGCGAAAAAAAATAGTAGCCGATCTGAAATGTCCTCTGCCTGTGATTTGTTTCATTGCGTCTGCTTTGGTGGGTGGGATTTTAGAGAAGGTCCATGTCATCTAAATCATGGACAAGTCTGGTTGAAGTACAGTAGCTAAAACAGCTAAAAATGCTTGCAGCACATGTAACTATACTGGCATGTTTGTGGAACAAACATTATCTTCTTGATGGTCCTGGAACAACATACTTGTCAAACTTGTCACAGTACTAAACCTAAACCTGGCTCTAAGACTAACCATTAACTGCACCTAAAAAAAAATAATAATAAAAGAATCATAGGTTACAAATTTTGTTCAATTCTCAATCTTAAACTCACTCCTAAAATCTGATTGACTGATAGGAATGTTGCATTTATAATAAGTACTACAGCACTTAAAATCACTTTTAAACTGCTGGCTTATAGTTAATTCATAATTAGTTGTTAATACAATAATAGGCTACGGAACAAATAATGAGTTCTTCAAGTAAAAAAGAAAAAAAGTGCTCTTTAAAAATGAGTATTAAAAGAGAACTAAGAAAGATTAAATCAAATTGTAAGAAAAAATATTCTGACCATCACTTTAAGAAACCAAAAATTAAACACATGAAGCGAAAAGCTCGTGTTTTTTTTTTTTTAATCCAACATTAAGTCATTTTAACTTCAAAGCACTGATAAAACCCATACCCTGTTGTCCTCTAAGATCAAAATTCACAGGCATATTTGTTTAGAACTGTTTTTGGACAGTGCGACTGTAAACAGTGCTTGATCTTTTTCACTAGAGAAAGCAATATTATGGATAGAGGATTTGGGTTTTAGCCAGAAGCAATGGTTTAACGTTTAAATTTCTTAATGATGTTGTGTTGAATATTGTGATGTGTTACCTCATTCTGACGGCACCCATTCACTGCAGAGAATTTAATGGTGAGCAAGTGATGGAATACAACATTTTTCCAAATCTTCTCTCATGAAGAAAAAAACTACAAATCTACATATTTAAATGGCCAGAGGGTGAGTAAATTTCAGAAAAAATTACATTTTTGTGTGAACTATTACTTTAATTTCCATCTCTCTGATTTCTAGTAACACTATTTAAAATATGGTAAATTCTTGATGACATGCAGTTGCATTTTGGGCCATTTACATTTGTGTTATTCTCATGATGGTAAAGCAATGCATCTCTGGATATAATTGGTTCTTTTGTATTTTAATAGGGGACAGGTGTCTCCAATTTTTTTCAGCCCATTTGTGCATGTGTCTGGATATTCACCAATACCCAGGCTGATGCTGAAAGGGTCATAGACATCTGGCTGTTAGAAATGTGGTCTGTTAGCAAATACAAGGTATCAGTAGAGTAATGAATAAAAAGTGCTGATTTTAAAAGTGCCTTTTTCCCTATGTATTTGTAAGTTGGATATATAACAAACTGTTAGATGGATTTTTGTTTGATCTAAATGCATTTTTGGCACCTTCGAATCATTTTAATTTGCTTATTGTTTAGAAATGTTGTGTTCTGTAGAGCTCAGTGCCAGTGTACTGCTGTGCAGTAGCATATACTATTTTCAATAAGCGACCAATCTTTTTGTGTGCTCATATAAAACAGGTGCTACAGCTGTATAGAGCCTATCCACGTCTAAATCTGTTAAAGACATTGGATGTATACATGCATATTCATCTGTTGAACTATTTTATATTGTTTGGCAAAAAGTTTTGCAATTGTAAATGTGGATATTATTTTACATTGTCAGTGTTGTAGACTATAATACATCAGGATATGTATAAATTCTTAATGGCATATTTATGGCATATTTTGTGATTCATTACACAATGCAGTGTCATCAAATAGTCTTTTTTAATGGAATCAACATAAATCTTAGCAAGTGCACTCATATAAAACAAAGCCCAAGCAGTCTAGACTTTGATGCTGTATTTGTCTAAGGCTCAGTGTGGAGGGAATATGTTTTTTAATGGTGTCAGGGAGCAGGCACACAGTTGACTGCAGAATTGGTTGAAATTCACCTGCAGTGCAACAGCGTTGACCCTGAGGGCCAGACTAATTCACCTCACCACTATTCACTGCTGTCCTTCCGATTTTGCTTCTCTATCTCCTGTTGTATCCATTTCTCTTAGGCTACGTCCACACGAAGCCAGAGCTTTCCCTATCCGATCTTTTTTCTTTCCTCGTCTCGCAACTTTACAGATCTTCTTTATGCACCAAGAGCTTGTAACACTCCAAAGAGAAAGGAAAAATTGTAATCGCATCATATGACCCCTTTAATTTAGGCTACGTCCACACGAAGCCAGAGTTTTCCCTATCCGATCTTTTTTTTTCCCCTCTTCTCAAGAAATATCTGCGTCCACACGAAACCACGAAACCGACACACGTGGGCTGATGATGTCATCGTTTAAGAAAACATACGGATTCACTGTCCACACGAAAACGCAAAGGCGGCGTTTTCAGATTTATCCACTCTGGGACCCGGTTTCAAAAAATATTGCTTTCACTCTCCCAAAATGCCGGATCCGTGTGGACAAAACGCCTATACGATACAAAATTTATGCGTATACAGCTAAACGTGTTTCCGTGTGGACGGGACCTTAGTCCAGGGTTTTCTGTCAGTATTGAACAGGTCGTCGCATCAAAGGTTAAGTAACCTGATTCATGTGCATCCGTCTCTCATATGCCCTGACGTGACTACCCATTTGTTGAGGAGTGTGATGCACCAATGTTGCCCTTCCTACACTTGTAAATAACTTTTGAAGCATCAGTTCATTTGATTGCCATTTACTTATCGCCAGTTGTTTTAAGAAAGGATGCACAATATATTTTGGTACCATATCGATTATCAGGTCACTTTTTACATTAGATTGCTATTGCCGTCTAACAATTAAAGTGAATCTTTAAAAACGAACAATAAATCATTTAATTAATAATTTAAAGGAATAGTTCACATAAAAATGAAAATTTGCTGAAAATGTACTCACCCTCAGGCGATCCAAGATGTAGATGCGTTTGTTTCTTCAATAGATTTGGAGAAATTTAGCATTACATCATTTGCTCACCAATGGATCCTCTGCAGTGAATGGGTGCCGTCAGAATGCGAGTCCAAACAGCTGATAAAAACATCACTATAATAATCCACAAGTATTTCATATGACTACGTCTACAGTCCATCAATTAACATCTTGTGAAGGGAAAAGCTGTGCGTTTGTAACAAATACATTATAAAGTCCTTTTTTACCTTCATTGCTTCCAGCTAAATTAGAAGTCCTTGTACTGTGGAAAGCATTATTATGGATTATGACTCATATTTTGGCCAGAAACAAAGGTATAATGTCATAACACCTTAACAATGGATTTGTTTCTTACAAACATGCAGCTTTTCACTTCACAAGACATTAATTGATGGACTGGAGTGGTGTGGATTATTGTTATTTTTATCAGCTTTTCTGACGGCACCCATTCACTGCAGAGGACTGATTAGTGAGCAAGTGATGTAATGCTAAATTTCTCAGATTCTGTGTTGATGAAGAAACAAGCTCATCTACATTTTGGATGATCTGAGGACTAGTAAGTTCGGCAAGTTTTCATTGTTTGCGTGAACCATTTGTTTAAATGAGTGTCCATTTGTTGCAGAATAAGCTACAGGCATCTAGTTGGGATAAGTTTGCATATAAAAAAGACAAAAACTAATTTCAGCATGTAATGAACATGAATCTATGATTTTGGTAGCTTTTTTGTGGCGTCCTATCCGTTGCATATGTTGCATACACTGTTTTGCGCCCCTGCATATGCCAGTTCTTTGCGTTTCACGTCAGTAGAAGGAAATTTGATCTGATGTTCCCTCCTCAATACATTCGGCACCAACTCAAGCTGTTGACCTAAATCTTGAAGAGAGATTCCTTTTGGGGTTTTTCATGCTTGAACTTATCAAATCCCGTTCCGAGGTTCTACGGAAAAAGCAAACGGCATCCAAATTCCAAAGGTAATGAAATTTAAAATGCCTGAGTGTGTTGTTATCCTTCGGCTGACTTTATCTCTTTTCATTAAAGTGTATGTACGAAAAATATATTTTATTGATACCTTCCCACATCTTGCTTTCTTACAAGAAACGACAAGCCATGCTATATCAACCCACATCTGTTTATCCACCTGTTAGCATCGTAATGAAATGTTTACACCAACTGAATTAATCATGTCAAATCCCATGCTGTTTTAGGTAATTGCCAGGCAATATTTGCCAAAGAAAGTCTTTGTTTGTGCTCATAAACCAGGCGATGCTTGGCTGGAGAGACAGTTGTCAGACTGTCAGACTGTCGACAGTCTCGGCACCACTGCAGGCATGCTTAATGATACAGTGGGGAATAGCGGGACTGCCAGTATGGAGAGACAGTTGTCAGACTGTCAGACTGTCGACAGTCTCGGCACCACTGCAGGCATGCTTAATGATACAGTGGGGAATAGCGGGGCTGCCACTGCCAGTGCTTCCCTTTAGAAGACACATGTTGAGTGGATGAAGAGCAAAAACAACATGGGGACGCCGCCAAAAAAGCATGCGCACAAAAGAAGGGAATAGGTTAAAGAGAGAGGACTTATTCACAGATGGTTGCCATAGCGACACAAATTGAAAAGAGGGTATTCAGTGCAAACAGCATCTGGCCGTAGTTTTTTTTTTTTTATATCTAGTGGACGTGACGTTGGCGTTCAGCTGCAGATACGTGCTCAATGCTGCATTATTTACAATGATGTTTGACATTTCCAGCAGCTTCATTCAGTCCTTTCATTTTTAGCTGGTAATATAAATACCTGAGATGCTTAAATTAGGCCCGGTGGGAGTTTGGATCCTCTGCCAGAATTTTGGAGATGCAAATGTGTGCTTCACTCTGAAATGACAGTGGGACTTCCAAGCTGTCCTGCCTACGTCCTTGTGATGATGCTTATTTTTAGTGTGAATGGCTGCAAAAATAGATTTTAACATTTTGGAAGGAAGTATGAGTGGTTCTACATGGTTCTAGAACAATCTACATTGCTATGTAGTTGATAGGTTGCTCTAAAACAGTGGTTCTCAACCTTTTTGACTTGAAGGTCCCTCAATTTCCAACACAATATTTGATATCCGATGCATAATATAATATGAATTAACTAGTAATATATTTTCAACAGCAACTGGGAGTGTTGATATAGATGAATTAATACAATTTAAGTTTTAAAAATGTATGTTCTTCCATTAAAATAAATATATATATATGATGGCAGATATTGACATAGATAGATGGATGGATGGATGGATGGATGGATAGATTGATAGTCATCTCAGTGTTTTTACACTCTTTATCAGCACTCTTGGAACACTGCTCAGCCAATCAGATTTGAGAAGCGGAACTTACTATTGTAAAACTGTAATTGCTGCAATTGGGGGGCTGTCAGCAGCAACACAACAAATGCTTTTGCACAATCCCTTCATTTATTTCTGCTGTTATTCTGGCCATGTGTTTTCAAACAAAAAGCCTCAGGGTGACTTCTGAGTTCAACTGATCTCCATCCAATAACTTGAAAGAGCAGCATGCAGGAGTCATTGGGAGGGAAATGAAACTGTTACATAAGATGTGTGTAAATCTTCCTCTTTTGCCAGCCTGCAAATAATCTACAATGCTAATACTTTAGGCTAATTCAGATTCATAGACTATTTGTGTCTATATGCACTACTGTTCGAAGATTTGGGATCAGTAAGTAGTTTTTTTAATTTAAAGTTTTTCTGAATTGCTAAAACACATTTCTTGAAACCATCACTCATTTTCTCAAAAAAAAAAAAAAGTATATTGTATTGAGTAAACAATTTTGCAATTCTGTAAAAAAAAAAAAAAAAGTATCCTCCTGAGACCCTGCATCCTCATATGAGGACATTATATTTTAGTGTATTTCTCTGAGACTATACATGCCACAGTTTTAAGTCTGTCCTGTACAGAGCACATTCAGGGCTTTTCAGAGATACTAAATGTTTGGATGTAATATGATAATATTTTGTAATTATCATTTAAATCTGACTAATTTTTAAACTGTGTGACATAAATCAACATCTCAGGAAAATGTTATGGGGTTTCAAATCAAAATATGACTTTCTGTTACGAAACAAGACGTTGATTTCATACATGTCCTCATATGGACTAAAAGCATGTGTATTACGCATTTTGGGAGACACAACAAATGAATAGGGAAATAAATTATATTTCAATATTCCTATGAAATATTATATATTATTATTAAAATCTTGTCAATTATTACACTTCTTTTTTCATTACATGTTGCCCCAAAAACACATAAATATGCAAATTAGATTTAGTTTATAGATACATTATATAGTATAATGAGAAAACCTGTTTATGGCCATTTTACACACATTTTGCATAAAGAAAAATGGTATATCAAATCATTCTGTTATAACATAGTTGAGAATCATATTTATACAAAGTTTGGTAAAAAAAAAATAATCCTGAAAACTAAAAATGTATTGGTGATTTAAAAAAAATCAATTGTTTTTGCCTATGCATGTTCATTCATGTCCCGATGTCCTCTACCAAGGACGTAGCATAACTTATGAATGAAATATCATTTAAAAAAAATTTTTTTTGTATATATTCAGCACTTGGATACTGCAAAAATTCTGCAGTCCAACTGCAAAGGCCAAAAAGGTCAAATAAAACTGTAAATTAATACAGTATGTTTTGCATGTTACAGTACACTCAAATACTGTAAGCTGCAATTGTAAAATCAGGGTCAAGGAGAGATTAATTCTGTCTCAGCATCATGTCTTTGTGCTTGAGTCCGGCCTGAGGACTTTGTCCACATCACAAGTAATGT
>NW_015557134.1:1729597-1731307 GCF_001515605.1 Sinocyclocheilus anshuiensis | reverse complement strand
TTTAGTTTATAGATACATTGTATATAATGAGAAAACCCGTTTATGGCCATTTTACACACATTTTGCAGAAAGAAAAATGGTATATCAAATCATTCTGTTATAACATAGTTATATGTTATAGAATCATCTTTATACAGAGTTTGGTAAAAAAAAAATCCTGAAAACTAAAAATGTATTGGTGATTTAAAAAAAATCAATTGTTTTTGCCTATGCATGTTCATTCATGTCCCGATGTCCTCTACCAAGGACGTAGCATAACTTATGAATGAAATATCATTTAAAAAAAATTTTTTTTGTATATATTCAGCACTTGGATACTGCAAAAATTCTGCAGTCCAACTGCAAAGGCCAAAAAGGTCAAATAAAACTGTAAATTAATACAGTATGTTTTGCATGTTACAGTACACTCAAATACTGTAAGCTGCAATTGTAAAATCAGGGTCAAGGAGAGATTAATTCTGTCTCAGCATCATGTCTTTGTGCTTGAGTCCGGCCTGAGGACTTTGTCCACATCACAAGTAATGTAGTCTTTTTTGCTAGACAAAGAGAAAAAACCCTCTGGTCTGACAGATCCAGCCTTGATAATACTCTCTAAACCTTACTCTTTCTCTCCTCATCCGCCTCATCCTCACCCTCCACTTCTTACTGTACATGTACTCTTCCTCCTCTCCTTCTCAGATTGTTTCCATCTATTGTTCGTATCATCATTCAGTCACCTGTGCCACTTGTGCACTCTGAACTGGCTTATATTTTGTACAGTTGGTTTGATCACATCATTAGAAACAAGTGTGAACAATTTTGAATCGTTGTGTGTAAACGATGACAACGGTGCTTTAGTTGTGTTTAACTTTTGCTGCTTGTGTTTAACATTTTGCAGCACAAATACTTCACAGTGTGATAAGTGTTTAAGTGAATGAGAATGTGTTTAGAGTTTTGCAAAAAGAGTGCATGAGATTTGCAAATAGAACCTAACTGCCTGAATGTGTTTAAGGTTTAGCAGAAAGAGTGCTTTATTCGACAAATTGGTTTAAGCTAATGAGAATTTGGTTCAGAGATTGGGGTTTAGTGTTTTAGCAATTCAGAAAAACTGTAATATTTTAATTAGAAATTAATACTTCTATTGAGCAAGGATGCATTAAATTAATCAAAAAAAGTTGCAGTGAAATATTTATGTAGCAAAGGATTTCTATTTCAAATACATTGTTCTTTTGTTTTTCTATTCATCAAAGAATCCTGAAAAAAAACTGTATCACCGTTTCCACAAAAAAATGAAGCAGCACAACTATTTTCAGCATTAATAATAATGATTGTTTTTGAGCAGCAAATGATTTCTGAAGGATCATGTGACACTGAAGACTGGAGTAATGATACTGAAAATTCGGCCTTTCATCACAGGAAGAAATTACATTTTATTTTAAATTATAACATTTTTCAGAATGTTACAGTTTTTACTGTATTTTTGGTAGCCTTAGTGAGCCTAAGAGACTTCTTTCAACAATATTAAAATTGTACTGAGCCCAAACCTTTGGACCGCAGTGTATAAACACAAAATGAGAAGGATTGCACATTTAAACATTAGATAACATCGAAGTTCCTCAGGTAGCAGTGTTATTGTGCATCAGCTAGCTGAGTCACAATTAGTGTAGGAGAGCGTCTAGCGAAAAGATAAGCACCTGATTGCCTTGGGGCGTAATTGCACACCCCTGCTGA
>NW_015557134.1:1725182-1729026 GCF_001515605.1 Sinocyclocheilus anshuiensis | reverse complement strand
ACTCTCTAAACCTTACTCTTTCTCTCCTCATCCGCCTCATCCTCACCCTCCACTTCTTACTGTACATGTACTCTTCCTCCTCTCCTTCTCAGATTGTTTCCATCTATTGTTCGTATCATCATTCAGTCACCTGTGCCACTTGTGCACTCTGAACTGGCTTATATTTTGTACAGTTGGTTTGATCACATCATTAGAAACAAGTGTGAACAATTTTGAATCGTTGTGTGTAAACGATGACAACGGTGCTTTAGTTGTGTTTAACTTTTGCTGCTTGTGTTTAACATTTTGCAGCACAAATACTTCACAGTGTGATAAGTGTTTAAGTGAATGAGAATGTGTTTAGAGTTTTGCAAAAAGACTGCATGAGATTTGCAAATAGAACCTAACTGCCTGAATGTGTTTAAGGTTTAGCAGAAAGAGTGCTTTATTCGACAAATTGGTTTAAGCTAATGAGAATTTGGTTCAGAGATTGGGGTTTAGTGTTTTAGCAATTCAGAAAAACTGTAATATTTTAATTAGAAATTAATACTTCTATTGAGCAAGGATGCATTAAATTAATCAAAAAAAGTTGCAGTGAAATATTTATGTAGCAAAGGATTTCTATTTCAAATACATTGTTCTTTTGTTTTTCTATTCATCAAAGAATCCTGAAAAAAAACTGTATCACCGTTTCCACAAAAAAATGAAGCAGCACAACTATTTTCAGCATTAATAATAATGATTGTTTTTGAGCAGCAAATGATTTCTGAAGGATCATGTGACACTGAAGACTGTTGTAATGATACTGAAAATTCGGCCTTTCATCACAGGAAGAAATTACATTTTATTTTAAATTATAACATTTTTCAAAATTTTACAGTTTTTACTGTATTTTTGATAGCCTTAGTGAGCCTAAGAGACTTCTTTCAACAATATTAAAATTGTACTGAGCCCAAACCTTTGGACCGCAGTGTATAAACACAAAATGAGAAGGATTGCACATTTAAACATTAGATAACATCGAAGTTCCTCAGGTAGCAGTGTTATTGTGCATCAGCTAGCTGAGTCACAATTAGTGTAGGAGAGCGTCTAGCGAAAAGATAAGCACCTGATTGCCTTGGGGCGTAATTGCACACCCCTGCTGAACTTCCTTTGAAATGATAGCCAACGTGGAAAGAAAGAGGCACAAAAGATATGACCAGAGGGTTCGTCTTTGCACTTTGCAGTTTACACACACACGTCTCACGGCAGACGCGGAATTATTTCTCAGAAGCCCCGTAGCAAGAACGTGTACACATACCGAATGGGTGGGGAAAAAAGCCACGCGGCATGGCAGTCGTTTGCGCCCGGTTCACTTCAGTGTTGCCATTGAGTGTTTGAAATTAGAAATGAAGTCAAAGCTGTAGGGAGAGAAAGTGCTTCAAAGAGTCTGATGTCAGTAATGTAGTTTCTCTCCTAGTGGGGGGCCGCTTACGTCAGCACGTTTTCATACTTAAAAGCGTAACTGCAGGCAAACCTACCACAGGGACACAAAAACCTTCCTTTCTGTGATTTTTTTGCCTTGAAATAAAGGGCAAGGGGATGAAAACAAAAGGTGAGTGCTTTGTTGTCAGCCTTAAGGAGTCTGATAGACACTTACACTCAGATTTCCGGTAAGGAATCAACACCTGAAATCTGCAGCTGCGTCTCGGGCAAGCTTGAAAATCAACATAGTTGCACGCGTGAGTAACCAGACTCCACCACTGGGCCCCGCTTCAAAAGATCTACCTCCTCTTACACACGGCGCTTTTCATCCCTAGTTTACAGCAGGTCTTTATAATAAATCCACCCTTCCCTGGGTTCCCGACCCCAGCGATTCTGGAGTGTTTTCGCAAACTCTTTGATCTGACTTTGGTTTGAAAAGTTTTCAGCCAGTCATTCTGATAGCATTATTAAGGTGTTCTTTTTAGGCAAAGGCCATTTTTCAATTCCCAAGGTCCATTTACTTCAATCTGTGGTGCACAGTGAAAGCAGCGCTGACATGCCAGGCCTGTTGAAAAGCGGGAGTTTCAGGAGCAGGGGCTTTTTGAATAATATCATAATTACGGCCCCTACAGTCACTCTGGGAACACTCTTTCTCCTGCATCAGTACGGCACACATGCTAAGTAAGTGTTCGGTGCATGTCACTTTTCAAAGTGCAGATGACAATACTTAAATTTCCTTAATGTTACTTTATAGATGTAGATTTTTAAATTATGTATGAAGTATGAACTAATTCCTGTGAAGCTAGGCAAGTACTGCAATAGTTCTGATTTGCTGTGTGTGTGTGTGTGTGTGTGTGTGTGTAAATAGGAAAAAGTAAATAGTATACATTTTATGTGATTTTGTCATTTTTATAAGCTGTATATTTTAATACTCCTCCAGTTTACATGCAGAGGGATGCCTGAGGGAAATTAGTTTCCATAGCCACGAGGAACAACCAGGGCTAATTACAATTACAAGTCTTTTTAATATGGCCATTACATTATGAGGCATTATCATCAGTAATGATAATTTTGACGGTAATGTTTACCAAAGTACAGCAGTGAACTTTACATTTTCTGCAGATAAGATTTAACTGGGAAACCGAAATTTAAATGTCATCTACGTGAAGATGCGGCTTAAACGTTTTCATGTCCCTCGCAACGTAGTTTGCAACCAAATTGCACATTGCTTCTTGATACTGCATTTGTGATGCTCCAACAAATTGCATTAGCCTGTAACTCCATCACGTTGCAATAACAGCTGCCCAAGATGATGATGTGTAATCAGAGGGCAGGGTAATTAAAACGCATTCGCTGTGTCTTTTCTGTGAGCTATATTAAATGAGGAAGGTCAATAGTGGAGCTCATTTTCCATTTACAGTGTCTGGCCATGGAACGCATGGTATGGTTTGAAGAAGTAGGCTACGAGGGGGCAACCGAGCCAGGATAACATTAAACGCGTGAACTCGGCTGCTTTCGGCTCCGGGGCTGCTCATTTCTAATTATGTGGCGAGAAGTTAGAATGATGATGAGCATCAGGAAACATTTGAGAATGCTAGCGTCGGCAGCGCGTAATTGTCTGAAGGACATTTGCATTGCGTCTACTTGACTGTTATTCACGGTAATTAGAGGGGTCTCTTGGGCCTCACTGTCCCAGTCTGTTCAATATTTTGCCTCCTTTAGAGTTCCCTCTTTCTGTCTTCCTGCACCGTATCACAGGCATAATGTTAACGTTGCATGTTTACTTAAAGTGGAAGTTCACTGCTGATGGGCTTTTAATAAAACTTGGCTATCTGTGGAGTATATGTAAAAAAAAAAAAAAGTGCTATATGACTACAGAAAACTTGTCAAAAACACGCATAATTCACTTTTGATCTTGCTAATTGCTCTGTTGATCCAACTGTCCATGTTCAGGAATACAAAAATGTGAATGTTTGATTTGTAGTTTTAACAAAAGCATCATCCAGCATATTTTTACTAACAAATAAACCAAGAAATCTGGTAGGGTAGCCATACGCCCATTTTTGTTCTGGGACTTGTCCTGGACAGAATTTCTAAATAGCACAAAATATGGGTTCCTAATCCTGTTCTTGGAGATCTACCTTCCTGCAAAGTTCAGCTCTAACCTGATCCAACACAACGTCTCGGTTATGTATGTAACCCTCGTTCCCTGAAGGAGGGAACGGAGACGTCACGTCGGTGACCGACGAATTGGGATCTTGCTTAGAGAGACCAATCCACTTTGAGTGTAAACTAACCGATCCAATGCACATTGGCATGCGATGATTGCATCCAGCTGCCGCTGATCACAGCATGAGCATAAAAAGGCAGCCGGTGCAACGCATACCAGGTTTTCGCTGAG
>NW_015557134.1:1724552-1724877 GCF_001515605.1 Sinocyclocheilus anshuiensis | reverse complement strand
TTTGAGGTGAGAACACAGGAGGATACCGGCTCCACACGAAGGCTATAGAATCTAGCGAATATGTTGGGGGTCGCCCAGCCTGCAGCTCTACAAATATCTGTCAGAGAGACGCCACGAGCCAGCGTCAGCCTTCGCTCCAACCCTTGCTGCAAAAAGGAAAGCACGACCCCGATCGGGCATCTCCGGGGATCTTCCTCTCGCCGAAGTGATGGTGTCAACTACCTCTTGGGGTTGGTCACCAAGAACCTCTGCGTCCTGTCCAGGGACCAGACATGAAGTTTCCAGAGGTCTGGACGCGGGTGCCACAGGGTGCCCCGTCTCTGAG
>NW_015557134.1:1721686-1722129 GCF_001515605.1 Sinocyclocheilus anshuiensis | reverse complement strand
GGCATTCCCCTTCTGCCGGCCTCCGTAACAGACAAAGAGCTGGTCTGAGGTCCTAAAGCTTTGTGTCCGGTCTCTCAAGGCTCGCAAGGCTCGGACGGGACAGAGCAAAGCTAGGGCTGGGTCTGCCTCCTCCGGGGGCAGAGCGGGCCTCAGGACCACCTGATCCCTGAAGGGAGTAGGTTGACCGAAAATGCGTGCAGGTCCCCTACCCTCTTGATGGAGGCCAGTGCAAGCAGGAGTAGAGTTTTCATTGAAAGAAACTTTAGCTCGACTGACTGCAAAGGCTCAAATGGGCCCTGCTGTAGTGCTTTGAGCACTAGAGACAGGTCCAGAGAGGGTATAGAGGAGGGCCGGGGAGGATTTAAGCCCCCCTCCCCCCTAAGGAACCTGATGACCAGATCATGCTTCCCTACCGACTTCCCTTCCACGGGGTAGCAGCAATC
>NW_015557134.1:1721189-1721508 GCF_001515605.1 Sinocyclocheilus anshuiensis | reverse complement strand
GCGGGTGCCACAGGGTGCCCCGTCTCTGAGTCAGTAGATCCTTCCTCAGAGGAATCTGCCGCGAGGAGCATTAGTTGGGGGAACCAGGTCCGAGTGAGCCAATACGGCGCCACAAGCAGGACCTGCTCCTTGTCCTCCCTGACCCTGCACAGCGTCTGTCCAAGAAGGCTCACTGGGGGAAACGCATACTTGCGCAGGCCCCGCGGCCAGCTGTCTGCCAGTGTGTCCGTGCCGAGTGTTCCTTCGGTCAGGGAGTAGAACAACTGGCAGTGAGAGGTTTCTGGAGAGGCAAACAGGTCTACCTGAGCGGCTCCAAAAT
>NW_015557134.1:1691673-1720445 GCF_001515605.1 Sinocyclocheilus anshuiensis | reverse complement strand
GTTCCAGTGCATCTGCGCCGAGTGTTCCCTCGGTCAGGGAGTAGAACACCTGGCAATGAGAGGTTTCTGGAGAGGCAAACAGGTCTACCTGAGTGGCTCCGAAACGTCTCCAAAACAGCTGGACCGTCTGGGGATGGTGTCTCCATTCTTCCGGGAGCGTAGCTCGTGACAGCTTGTCGGCCGTACGGTTGAGCAGACCCGGAATGTGAATGGCACGAAGTGACAACAGAACCTTCTGACTCCAATGGAGGAGGTGGCGGGCGAGTTGCGACATGCGACGGGAGTGCTGAGCACCCTTTGAGACGGTTCAAGGCAAGGCGCACTGCAAACAACTCTAGGCAATTGATATGCTAGTGCAGTTGGGGACCCGTCCATACCCCCGACACTGCGTGCCCATTGTACCCAAGTCCCTGTGTTCGCACAACTGATCCTGAGACTGAGCTAGTATGAGCCAGTCGTTGAGGTAGTTGAGAATGCGAACGCCCTGTTCTCTCAGGGAAACAAGGGCTGCCTCTGCAACTTACGTGAAAACACGGGGTGTCAGGGACAGTCCGGAGGGCAGAACCTCGTACTGATATGCTCATCCTTCGAACGCGAAACGCAGAAATGGTCTGCGGCGCGGAAGAATCGACACATGAAAGTATTCATCCTTCAGGTCGATTGCTGCAAACCAACCTTGGGGACGGATGCACCCGACGATGCGTTTCTGTGTCAACATCTTGAACGGTAACCGGCAAAGGGCCCGGTTCAAGACACGCAGATCCAAGATTGGTCGTAACCCACCGCCTTTCTCGGGTACAATGAAGTAAGGGCTGTAAAACCCTGTATTCATATCGGCTGGAGGGACCGGCCCTATCGCATCCTTCGCCAGTAGGACTGCGATCTCTGCACGCAAGACAGGAGCATCGGCCGCCTTCACTGTCGTGAAGCGGATGCCACTGAACTTGGGGGGATGCCGGGCAACTGAATCGCACAGCCGAGGCTGATGGTCCGTAGAAGCCAATGAGACTGGTTGGGTAGTGCTAGCCAGGCACCCAGAAGCCAGGTACCCAGATACTGTGCAAGTGGGACCAGCGGAACCATCGCCGTACCCGCAGTGGGGCAGCAAGGGACCCACTCGGGCGGCTTGTGAGTGGACCGAAGAGGGGTCTGAGTGTGCGGTGCAACGCTTACCTGGTTCCACAGCTTGGCAGAGGGTACGTGAGTAGGCCTTTGTTGACGCTCTCGAACCGCCCGCTGCTGGCAATGGAGGAGGATGAGTGTGGTCCGGTGCTGGTCCGTCCGCGACTCTCCGTGCCCTCCTGGGACCAAGGGACAGAGAAAACCGCTCTCTCGTCGAGATTTTCTCTCCTCTGGGGAAGGGAGAGGTGCCTTCACCATCCCCCAAAGAGCATGGGGGCGCTCCTGGACCACAAGTGTGGACATTGCAAGACCCAGAGAACTCGCGGTGACCTTCGTCGCTCGGAGCGCCCAGACGAGTACTTACAGACCCGGGAGTGGAGGCACGGTTCGCCCTGCCGGGTGGAGGCGGTATTAGGACACAATTGCATCGCAACTGACCGCTCCATCGGGGGGACCCTTGTATACCCTCTAGCTGCACCACCGTCGAGGGTGGTGAGAGAGGAGGAACCAGCAGGTCGGTTTCCGGCAGTAAAAGTTGCCGTCCAGCCAGGACCATGTACAGGATAAAAAAGGATGTATGGTCACCTTAGTATCTGGGTGAAGGTAAAGGTGCAGTCACATTAGGAATATTTCAGTGAAATTTCGCAGGTAATAAAGGTTTATTTTCAATACCGTAGCTTGCACAAAAGTAATTCTCAAACCAATCAGCTTTCTGTTGGTCAATGAAGCAAATTCACTTGACCAACTTCTCCCGAATTTGCAGATTCCTATTGAAATGACTGGATTTTGCCTACAAAATTTCAGCGAGCAGCAGTAAATCTGTACCTTAAAGGGACAGTTCACCCAAAAATAAAAATTATGTCATTAATTACTCACCCTCGTGTCGTTCCAAACCCATGTTCATCTTGTTCATCTTCGGAACACAAATTAAGATATTTTTGATGAAATCCGAGAGCTTTCTGACCCTGCAATGCAACTATTACATTCAAGGCCCAGAAAGGCATTGTTAAAATAGTCCATGTGACATCAGTGCTTTAACTTGAATTTTGTGAAGTTACAAGATATATAATATTTTGTGCACAAAGAAAAATAACGACTTTATTCAACAATTTCTTCTCTTTCCTGTCAGTCTTCCACGCACGTTCACGATAGTACCACAATGCATGTGTGGTGGTGCTGACATAGAACCTGGATGTGCTGCGGCTTGTTTACAGGCAGAGGAATGCACATGCATGCACCGTGGTACTGTCGTGAATGTGCATCGAATTCTGACACGGAAGAGAAGAATTATTGAATACAGACGTTATTTTAGTTTTCTTTGCGCGCAAACAATGTTTTAACAATAGCCCCTTTCACACAGTAATACCAGCAAATTGCCGCAAAATTACCAGAATTACTTTACCAGTTAATTCAAAATTGCGCTGTTCACACAGGCAACGGCGTTACTGGCAAATTACTAGTAAATTCTGTGACATCATTAAATGGAAATGACCTCTAAACGGCTGCGCATCCCAGTGTTGTGTTTGTAAACATGGAGGGGTAAACGTAATCAGTGTTTTTGTTGATGTTTTCATTTTTGTCAAACGTTCACATTCATGCTGCTTCTTTTGGCCCAGAGACATCACATTACACGACTTCAAACACAGTGCGGAGTAAATGTGTCATCTGCGTCAGAATGTTATGATTGGCCCAGAGCCGTTGAAGTTTGAATTTCAATGGCTTCTGATTGGCCCAGAGTAGACATCTTACGTCAGCACATTCTGAACTCGTACGTGCTCATACCGGTAATCTTCATTCTGCATTCACACACAGCAGAATTCCGGCAGTTTACTGGTAATGTTACAACTTCTCATACCAGTAAGTTGCCAGAACAAATTTACCAGTATTTTAAAAAGGGCCTGTTCACACATGATCTCTTTACGGCAATTTACCGGTAATTTTCCAGTTATGTGTGAAAGGGGACAATGTCCTTACTACCTTTCTGGGCCTTAAATGGTGGTAGTTGTGTTGCTGTATATGGAGGGTCAGAAAGCTCTCGGATTTCATCAAAAATATCTTAATTTGTGTTCCGAATATGAACGAAGGTCTTAAGGGTTTGGAACTACATGATGAGTAATTAATGACAGAATTGTCATTTTTAATTTACATATTTTACTTACATTGTAACAATACAAGGCTGGTTGAAAAACAACAAATTTATCCTTTACGCTGGTAAAGTCTGAAGCCTCTGGGGTGCCTTTACTGCCATCCATCCATCCATCCATTCTCCAAACCGCTTGTCCTATTCAGGGTCACAGGGATGCTGGAGTCTATCCCAGCATCTATGGCCGTAGACAGGGAAATATCCTAAACGGTTGGCCTGTCCATCACAAGGCTTTAGCTTACAGCACCTGGAATTCTCCGGTCCAAGTACTAACCGAGCCAAACCTGGCTTAGCTTCTAAGATTGGATGAGATCAGGTGAGCACATGGTTGTAAGGTTTACTGCTGTTTTACATTATTTAAACTGGATCAGCTCCCTTTTCATGTTGATTGCTCATTATTAAGGTAAACTTAATAATTCAATTAATAATTTCAATATTATAGGCCTATTATATAATGCGTGAATTTCTGATTTGGAGTCTTAAGTGCTGTGCAATAGCTACTTTTGATTGCATCATGCAATATGTGACTTCCATGATCCAGATGTGACTTGAACGGGCTACTGGAGAAAAAAAGAAGATGGGGAGGAAAGTGAGAATTTCAGAGCCTAATTTTTTAAACATTTACTCTAAGATAAAGTGTTCATTGACTTTGCAATGATCAACAATGTGCTTGTGTTTCTGATTAACTGTTATAGTATTGAGAAAGATCTATCAAGTTGCACGTAATGGACTTATAAGTGGTTTTCTACGCTTGTTAATTTACAAACCTTTTTACACATGCTCCTTGGATAACGTTGCTTTTGAGATGAATTCTGTAGAGATTAAGAGCAATTAACATGCTACTAATCTTCTACTAAGTGCTTTGTTTCTTACTGAGAAGGCGGTATGTATCCTATGGAAAAGGTGGCAGGAAAAAAAATAAATGCAATTGTCACATTCCAGAATGTTTCATACATTTGTATGTTCTTTTGTACTTCATTCCGGATGGACAGAGATGTTACCTAGCAACTGTGCTGTCTGAAAGGGGCTGCACTTTATGGTTGTGTGAATTGCTTTAATTGTAAGTATTGGGGAAGTACAACCAATTGGTGAAAAGTAGCACAAGGATAGTTTTTCAGCTGTTGAGACACTAGAGATAAAAGACATGTACAGGGATGCTGTATGACAAGGATTTTGTTTTGAAACCACTGATGGTTTTAAAGGCAAGATGGTTTAGGATGAATAACACAATGATACCCAAGGACTAAAATAAAAGCCAAGGCATGACTGGGAAAAAAAATGTAACTACATTTTAAAATAGATTCATTGTTGTGCATCAGCACTCACCTTGATGATTTACTTGAGTTTTAGCAGATACTTGTATGCATTTAAAATGTAACATTTCTTCCAGAATAACAGATCAAAAATAATGATGACTAGGGATGCAAAGGGTACATTTCTGGAAACTTTCTGGAATTTTTGGAAAGTTTCCACCTCTTTGCAATCCTATTGATGACTAATCCTGTACTAGCCTGATTTCTGTCCAATCAGATGCTCTCTAGAATGAGAATGCTCCGCCCTCAATTCCAATTGCAACTGACTATAAAGCAAAGTTCATGACTGTGACGCAACCAAATTTTATTGGCAATTTTAAAAGAAAAGGGATGAGCCATTCAATGTGTCCTGCCTCCACTTCCTGTTTCAAAAGGAAATATGTGACCCTGGACCACAAAACCAGTCTTAAGTCGCTGGGGTATATTTGTAGCAATAGCCAAAAATACACTGTATGGGTCAAAATGATCGATTTTTCTTTTATGCCAAAAATCATTAGGATATTAAGTAAAGATCATGTTCCATGGAGATATTTTGTAAGTTTCCTACCGTAAATATATTAAAACTTAATTTTTGATTGGTAATATGCATTGCTAAAGCCTGTGTTATACTTTCTGCATGAGGTCTTAAGTCGCTGGGGGATATTTGTAGCAATAGCCAAAAATACATTGTATGGATCAAAATTATTGATTTTTCTGTTATGCCAAAAATCATTAAGATATTAAGTAAGGATCATGTTCCATGGAGATATTTTGTAAGTTTCCTACCGTAAATATATTAAAACTTAATTTTTGATTGGTAATATGCATTGCTAAAGCCTGTGTTATACTTTCTGCATGAGCAATCCGCACGCGGACGCCATAAATCAATGGAAATCTTATTTATTCAGCTTGATGTATTTCGAAAAATTGACACTTATGACTGGTTTTGTGGTCCAGGATCACATGTGTCAACACAGGAGTTTTTATGAGGCAGAATACATTGAAACAAACATTTAATAACACTACAACACAACCTGTTGAAGTTGCTGTACTATATCAAATAACCTTTTCCTTCACTGTCCTTGGTGTTGATGTCATGGTTAATTGATATTTTAATCATCTTAGAAGGTGACTGCAGTCCAGACAATTAGTTCCAGTCTTTTTGACGCCATGTTACTGAAACACATGCTCAATGTGATTTTTGACATTGCATGTAATCAGTTTGTTCTTCGGGTCCCATTTAACGATATTTGGGAGATGCATTCTTTTAAAAAGAAACTCGTAACAGAAGTATTTACAGCCAGAGAAACACTGTTGGAATAAACACCCTTTTTCTCGTAAAAAATGTCAGTGGGGTAAATGTTGTGACCCTTGTGCTGTAGATTATCACTATGATGTGGCTTCATATTAACATTTTGCAATATTTGAATATGTATCAGTGCTACGCCTCTAAATGGTGGCCTTGTTTGTTTAAGTATCCCCCTGATTAGAGATGCACCTCAGGTTAATGAGAAATGTAAGCTGTTTATGCTGTAGTGTGCGTGATTAAATTCAAGTGGGCTGCCGTAATGATTTTTTGCCTGCTTCCAAGTGCGTAATCCTGCTATGATAGAGATACACACCAAGAGAGAGATGATTATTAGATCTCACTCAGTGCTGTTGATGTCCATTGAGATTCTTTGTTTTGTGATCGCTTCTTTGCATTAGTTTGAAAAGATGCGTATATACTGTAGGTAGCAATCATTTTGTGACTATGTTGCGCAGTGAGGTGTCGGTCAAGTCGGTGTTGATGCATTTGTGTTTGCATTTACCTTTCCTAAAAGGACAGAAATTATTAGGTTGTTTATGTTATTTGGTCTTATAAAACCTTATTAAAACGTATGGTATTGTTTCAACAAAATATTAAGCAATACAACAGTTTTCAAAAGTGATAATAATAATAAATTAGAATGATTTCTAAAGGATCATGTGACACTGAAAGCTGGAGTAATAATGCTGAAATTTCAGTTTTACATCACAGGAACAATTTACATTTTAACAGTTATTTTCTATTGTAACATTTCACAATCACTGTTTTCTGATTTTTCTTCTTTCAAAAGCATTTTCAAAAAATCCACAAACTTTTGAACGCTGATGTATACTGTTTTTTTTTTTGTTGTTGTTTTTGTTTTTTTTCCACAGCAGTATGAGAGACTGATACCTAAATTAGTCATTTGAGACAATTGCAGGTGGCCGTTTTTGTGAATCTGTATGTTTTGCAGCCAACTGCTTCCTCTCTTTCCTCTTACTTATCTGCCTGCAGGGAGACTTGGAAGAGGCTCCATTCCCAGAATTTGTTTTACGTCATCTTCACACACCTCTTTGAATTACTGTTCTCACCATGCCTGCTTTATCAGCAACAAGTAACGCCAGCAGACTGGGGATTCAGCTTATTTCGTATGTCACATTCAAAACGCAGCCTTGAGAGTAAACAACATCAACCAGAGCTGACAAAAATAAGATATGGAAGGGGTTCTAGCCTGCTGAAATGTTTTTTCTTATGTGTCAAAATGAAATTTCAGAAGTTCCATCAGCTCGTCGTCAGGTGTTTTTGATCACTGATTGTTAACAGAGGAATCACTGTTGGGAGCCATACATGAAAGAGGATGCTCTTCCTTTCCCTCCAGCGGAGGAACAAGCAAAATGTTTACATTCTCACAGCTGTGATGTGTCGTATTGCGTCTCAGACGGACTTAGTCGAACCGAAAGTATATCAAAAAGAGCTTTGACACAGTGGTAGTTCCAATAGTGAAAAATTACATTTGGCAGATTCCATATTAAACTTAATTTAGTGTCTGATTTATTTATTTAAAGCATTACAGACACAAATGCATTTTAAAATATTTCAGTCATGGCAACTAGATTGTAAACTTTTTATTAATGTAAATAGAATGAGCATAAGATCCTGCTGCAGACCACGTAGACTTGTTACTGCTAAATGCTCGGACCATAAAATTAAAAGGAAACATGCTGCTGCTAGAGAGTGAAAGATACCCTGTAGATCTAGACAGGTGGTGCTGGGGAGGCGGTGGGCTAAGATGAGGATGTGCATAACGCACAGACATAGCATTCATTGAATACGTCCTGATTATAGAGGTTAATGGTAATGAGTATGTGAATTTGATTGGCTGGGAACATTAAATTGAATAAACCAATTAGAAAACAAGTCAAGTTTCATGGCTGAACTATTCATTATAAATAAAAAAATGTATGTATATATATTTATTTATTTATTATAAAAATGTTTAGAACTATTGGATGTTTTCTACAGCTAGTTGGAAAGGCAGCATTCCTCATTTTAATTAAATTAAAAACAGCTAAAACTGAAACATAAATGAATAAAAGCTATATAAACATTAAAAAACATACTTAAATGATAAAATTAAAATTACTAATTGGAAAATATAAAAACTGTAATAGTATCTATTAAAATTAATTTAAAAAATCTATAAAAATCTCAGAGTTGTAGTTTTGCATGCACTCATCAAGTTAATGTTAATTATTAAAAGTGATCAAACAAATGTTTTTTTTTCTTTCAATTTATGGAAAAATGTGGATATTTTTACATTTTGAAAATGGAGCATTTTAAATAATTTGAAATAACTACAAACCTAGACTAAATTTTCAACCCTATTAGCCTGTTTTTGTTGTTGATTTCTGTTCATTTAAAGTTTATCACTAGAAAACAACAAAATTACACAAATTAGGGTTTTAATCTGCATTTAGAACTGTATTTATGTAGAAAATTTTAATAACTGGGTTGAACAAAATCCACAAAGAAAAATGGAATTCATTTTATAATAAATAAAAATATATAATAAAAACACTTAACTGTGATATTGTGAAAAGAAAAACCATATGAGTTCCATTATTTATGCTTTTATATTTTATGTAGCATTTTATCCAGTGTATATATAGAGATGTGATAGGGACATAAAATGTATTTAGAACCCTATGTTAATATTCATGCAGTCTGAATTTGAAAAAAAATGTCATCAGTTGGAGCTTTTGACCCATAGTCTTTCCTTGAAAGCAGACATTTCATTATAATTCCTTGTTTTCAATATGACAAACCCCCATAATTCCTCCAGTATCTTTGACTCATATTGAATATAAATTATGCTTGAATCCAGGAGTAACCAGAGAGACAGGGCTTCAAAGGGTGGAGATAATTACTTGTGTTATCACCGCTGAAACAGACAAATCAATCCCCGCCTGAAAGCTTGGACAATTAGCTTCGTTATTGAATTCATGTAGATGAGGCCTCTCAAAAATCTATGCCATTGTAGATGTCAAGTACCAGCAAATTGAGGACTTGACAAAATATGTTATTGGCTGGAACCAGTGAGTTAATGGAAGGTAAATGAAACGCGAGTGGGACATTTAATCGCTCTGATAAAAACTCATTTCATTTAGACACTTGATATTTCCCAGCATAAAAAGACGGCATTTTTTTAGTCTGAGGTAAGAAACCGCATGAAGATTTGTATGTCTGTGTCAAGTCACTCATAAGTTGCTACAGGAACAAATTATATGGTATTTAGATGTTTGAGGGGATAGACTTGACTGAAGTGCTCTTTGACAACCTGTGCTGCGTTTGGAGCAGTCTCTCGAGGAACATTTCGCTTTCAGTCTTTTTTTAACTCACCGAAGAACATTTTCATGCTTGTGTGCGCAAGAGATATTAATCTCGAGGGACTGTGTCATTGTGCGCTGTTGAAAGAGTTCCTGTACGCTGCAGTTCAGTGGCGCTGGAAAAGATCAAACTCACCTGTTTCTGCAGATCAGTTGAAGATGGAGCCTCTCGCAGGCTGGTCTGGGTTGGTTTGGTACTGTTCTAATACTACATGCTGTGGCTTGACTAACAAAGGCTTGGTGGTTAACCTAGTCAAGATGTCTTGTTGAGACACTAAAACATGCAATATTCCAAAAAGCACAAAATATGCTGGTGAAAGTATATTAATAAAGGTAAAATAAACATAAGATGGTACAGTACATTATATTTATAAAAGCCTGTTTCCACTCTAGTTAGTTAAATTTATGTGTGTGTGTGTGTGTGTGTGTGTGCGCGCGTGCGTGCGTGCGTGTATGAGTTCACTTGCTTTCTGCCATTTGAGATGGTGTACACACACGTTTAAGGCATATTTGTGACATATCGTGTTGCATTAAATGCTCTTAACGTCTTTAAAATCCCGAATCATTCAGTGACTTTCCATGGACATCTTTGTTTTAAAGACACCTCTCCCTCTTACTATCCTCTCCTTTTTGGAAAGCCTTCAGTGAATAAATTTTTCATCTGCACCTTATGATGGGAACCATCTGTTTGTGCTTTATGAGCCTATGTAGAGAGATGAACGAGCAAATCCATAAATACATCACACTGATCCACATATGTCTGCGACATACGGTAACAATGACAGCCAGAGAGCACGAACACAAGCATATAGATACACATCTAATGAACTCTGACCTGCGTATTCACAGAGCACAAAGATGTTTGAGCAAAAGAGGATCTAAATGTCACAGATTGACCTCTTTACTCAATACAAAAAACAGAATTCAAAGTTACAGAAATTGGAGTAGATATTTCACCATTTTAAGGGTATTATTAACATGGAACAGGTGCATAATAAAAAGGATATATTTTTGGGTCCTGATATATATATGTGTGTGTGTGTGTGTGTGTGTGTGTGTGTGTGAGTAAATAGGTCATTCATTTTTTGTATTTTCTCATATCTTACAAAAGCTATTTTATTTATTTTATTTTGTTTAGTTTTTTGTTTTTAAATAAATGAATACGTTTATTTAGCAAGGATGCTTTAAATTGATCAGAAAAGACAGTAAATACATTTAAAATGTTACAAAAAAATTCCATTTGAAATAATCATCAAAGAAACATCACTTTTTTCTACAAAAAAAAAAGAAAACCGTTAAGCAGCATGACTGTTTTCAACATTGATAATAAAAATAGTAGTAATAAATAAATGTTTTTTTAGCATCAAATCAGCATATTAGAATGATTTCTGAAGGATCATGTGACACTGAAGACTGGAGTAATGATGCTGAAAATTCAGCTTTACATCACAGGAATAAATTACATTTTAACATATATTCAAATAGTAAACAGTCATTTTAAATTGTAATAAGATTTCACAATATTATTGTTTTTATTATTGTATTTCTGATCAAATATTTGCAACCTTGGTGAGCATAAGAGACTTCTTTTGAAAACATTTTTAAAAATCTTATACTGACCCCAAATATTTTGTAATGATAGTTTATATTTCACAATATGACTTTTTCCCTCTTAATTGCAATTTTATATTTTACATTTTGGACTTCTGTTATTTAAAAAAAAAAATTTTTTTTAAGTATATATTTCTAAAATGAAAGCTGGTGAGTTACTTTAGGAAATAAATACTGCAAATGCTTGCACAAAAGCTAAATATTTCATTAAGGTTTTTATAACTGTAACAGTTATGAACTCTTTTGTTGTGTTCTCACTTTGTTTAGTCATCTGGTCTGTTTAGTTCTTCTGTGCCCTCGTTTAGTTCATTGATTCATTAGTGCTCTTTAGTTATTCCCATCACCTGTTTGTCATCAGCTGCCTGCTTTATTTAAGTTCACTCTTTGGTTCTAGTCTTTGTCCGGTATTACGTTTGAATTGGTGTGTGTCAACCCCTCGTCTATTTGGATTATCTTCTTCCTGGATACTATTAAACTACTTGTTGAATTAATCTTCGTGTGCCTTCCTCGACATGACCGTGACAATAGCCATTTATATTTGACTAAAACAATATACTGTAAAATGTCTGCTGCCAGTTTATTTTGTGAGATCTGGATCATTGTAACTCCTTATTCAAGAGGTAGCTATTTACACACATTTCCTTCCTACTTATTTCAAAGAAAGAAAAAAAAATCCATACGCTCCAAGCTCTTTACACTCTCTGTTGCTTTGTGAGCAGACAATGTACTGCTGCATTCCCCAGAGGAAGATTATAGTAATTTATACTAATCTACCAGCGAATCAGACTCATCCTGCACTGAACAGGGCAAATCTCGTCTTAAATTCACATGTCCCTGAGGAAATTTCTGCAATCAGAACTGCGATTCACCACTCTCTGGACTCTCGTTTGCCACTTCATTCACTTTTCCACTTTCTGATTTTACGAGAGCCTTTCATCATTTGTGCGTTTCAGCTGAGACATTTTGCATTCGTAGTTTTCCCCCATCTGCTGTGCTAATATGAGCTGGTAAATAAGCTTCATTAGTAACATGTTTGTTTATTGCATGTCGTATTATCACAAACAGCAGACATTCCCTCTGGCCGTTCTCACATGTAGCAATTTATGTAATCAAGCAAGTTGCGTTGACGTCTCAAGTGAGCACAAATGAAGGCATGAATTTTCACAGCATAGGTTAACTCTCATTTATGACAGGAACACGAATAAATATTACCATAAAAGTGCTATAATAATGGGGTTTTAACATGTGTTGTAAAACCAGAAATTAGTAGTGTTTTTCCCTACAGCTACTTCTGTCTGGAAAGGTGAGTGTCCAGTGGACTTATGAAATGAGCAACTGTTTTGTTTGTTTGTTTTGTTATGCCATTCAAATTCTCTGATATTTGTATAATAATTCATCCATTCGTCAGTCATAAACATCAGCATTTTAGGTAACACTTTATTTTAAGCTGTCCTTGTTACAGTGTAATTATACATTTATGTACCGAGTAATATTAACTACATGTACTTACTATATGGTTAGGGTTAGGATGAGGGATTACTTGCATGTAATTATGCATAATTAATTGTTATTATAATAGTAAGTACATGTAATATGTGTAACAAGGACACCTTAAAATAAAGTGTTACCACATTCTACGCATACATTTTTGTAGAAAACTATACAGTATAACATATTAACAGAATGTTAAATGCACATATGAACAATTTGCATATGATAAGATACATGAATACAAATAATACTATATTGATAAATATTAATCTTGTGAGTAAATTGCTGCCACTGTACATTTATTTGCATGTCACCTGTTTTATATTGCTATAAGTAGTGTTTCGGTTTAGGATTGTGGTGGGGTTGGGGTCAAAAATCTTTATATAATGGTAAAATTGAACTATACATATATATTTACGATGTAGCATAAGGGATTTGTCACGCATATGTATAATACTGTGTTTTAGAGGTCTGTTTGTTTCAGCATATAGCCAAATATACTAAAAGTTTTACTTTAGGAAGATTTGTGTTTAATGCAACTGTTGCATCATATTTGTTTGGTTCGAGTTTTGTATAGTCGATTATTTTCTTATTCAAATTTGTGGGGGTCACTGCTTGTTTGTCTTTTGTTTTTTTTTGGTCAGATAAATTGCTACTGGAATCCCTATCCAAAACAAATCCATTATAAAGTTACAGATGCTTGTACCTTTAGTGCTAGCAGACAGTTACCTGTAGCCTTTCAACAGATATCATCTGTTCTTTCGTAATGAACTGTGACACCACATGTTTATGTTTATTGAGTGATAACTACAGTTTTTCTCAAGTCAGGTTGCATCTAATTGTCAGGTTTTCTTGAGGATGATAGAGGAGCTGTTTCACATGACTGTCTAAAAAAAAAAGTTTCCTTAAATAATCCCACCTGTACATACTTAACCCTGTAAAGCCAGACGTATGAAATAATTAGTCAAATAAAAAAAAATAAGTAAATAAAAAAAAAGAATAATAATAAAAAAAAAAAAATATATATATATATATTTATTTAATGGAACAGTTTAATTAATCTTTACACAAAATATTTATACAATACTTTAGTATTTAAAATATTGAAGAAAAAAAACTGCACATGTATTTTTGTTGAGTATCATATTTGATACATCTGATTTTTTTGGCATGTATAGTATAATAATAGAGCTTATACTTAAGGAGTGGGAAACACCTCAAACTGTGCAAAAATATGCAATTTGGTGCTGTTGCTGATATTTATATGGCCAAAAAGTAAGATGACATTTTGATGGCTTGTAATGTAAATCAAGTAGATTTTTATAACAGTATAAAAGACTGTTATAAATGCATATAAATATTAGTTGTCACTCTATATCTCCCATGCAATAATATGTCTTAGTAAGATGATACTCAAAGCCTGATGATCATGTTTAATGCTCACATTTTAACATGACTTCACACAAACAATGTATGGATAAGCTGCTTCCATCCAGTAAGTGTTCATCTTGAAATATTGTTAACAACATAAAAGTTATTTTTACATTTCACAGCAAAAAGGTGGACATTTTTATACTCATGATCTTTGACTTGCTAAAAAGTATAAACTATCAATAAGACAGAAGGCATGTAGTTGATTACGCATAATAGGTTTTTCAGCCAATTTTGATCATGTAAATAGTTTCGAAATGTCAAACAGAGCTTCTACAGTAGACTTTATAGGGTTAATGTTGTTTATCGTAAACTGTATCTAAACCTCTGATAAGGGCCTTTCGCACCGCGGGAACCTTTTCATAGTCCGATCACAGCGTCCTCCATCCTCCTGTTGTTAATGTTGTTCTTCTTTGTTTCTGTTGTTGAACGCCACACACAAATGACGTCGCTGTCGACCGGCTTACGTCACTTCTTAGTACACACTCTCGGTGCGAATGCAACCCTTTAAATAGTACTGGGAAATAGTTCGCGCAAAATCGTCCCAGTACTTTAGTACTGTACATTTAGTTCTGGAACTAAAGCGGTGCGAAAGGCCCTATAGACTGTCCCTAATGAAACTTTAACATGGCTGATAGATTATTGACATTTGCTCATAATAGAAACACTCTGAGGTTTAAATTCGCTCCATTTCTCTTTGCTATATTGGCTAAAAATCATCCTGTCCACTTTCTCCGAAAACAGGAAGTTCCAGTAAGCTTCTATCAGATTGTCGAAGCCCACAACGGCCAGACTGTCTCGCAATTTGCTGAACAAACAGAAAATAATGGCCGATCTAAATGGCCTTGGGGCAGATAATTGCAATGCTTTGTAATGGCCATTGATTTTTGACTCCCCCTCCAAATGAATGGGATGGTGAAAGGTCTGATTTGGTGTAGGAGTGATACGGTGGACATATGATATGGTTCTTACACACCCCTGTGCCTCACGCCCCTTCTGATCGATGCTTTTACCAAGGATGTCAAAGCCGAGAATGATTGTTTCCCACCCCTGGCTGCAACTGCAAAGAAAATGCCTTTCGTATCGAATCGGCGGCAAAACACGGCTCACCTACCTCATCTTCTTATCTGCTCCTGTGATCCAAATAGCGAGTGAGAATAAGGTTGACTTTTAATTTAACAACTGAACTGTCATTAATGTTGAGCAGCTGAGAGAGCGTATGAATCGCATTTTGAGGATTTGTTTGTCAAGTGCCGGGAAGGTCGCTCTGGAAGTGGTTTGTGAACAATGAATGTTCGCATTCATTGTGAACGCTATTCTGTTGGGTTTCACAACGTGTTGTGCAAAACAGGATAAGCAAAAACAACAAATTGGTTTAGAAATGATAGCAGTCCACTCCACAGTCACACAGAATGTCTCATGGTATTGAATTTTGGACTTTTAGGTACATTTGTTTATCCAAACCAATGGCTATTGACACGTATGCAATGTCCTTTTCTCAAAATAGCTTTCCTCAAACCCTAGCACGACAGTGTGGACCTGAGCAATTGGTGTTGTGATCAAGTTACGATCTGTTCACTTTCAGAGACAAACCAAAGCAGGACTCCAGTGATACAGATCAATTTTTCTAGGTTCATAATTTTCATTTCAGGTCATATATCTTGAGGGGAGTGTCATTTGCAATGGGAAAATGTTATTTTCTGTTTGTCTCAGTAGATTTTTGTTTTTTTTTTTCAACCAAAGGCCATGAAATCAACTTAATGACAACAGTAATGACAATAAATATCAATTGTTCTGACAAATAATTCATTAAAATGTTCATTAAAAATCTTAAAGATTCCGTGGGGTCCAAACATGTCACATCACAAGTGAAAATGGTTTACTTTTTTATTAATATTAATAAATAGCATTTTTTAAATTGCAAATTATATCACCATTTGAGTGAAATATTAATTGTGTGTGTGTGTGTGTGTGTGTGTGTGTGTGTGTGTGTGTGTGTGTGTGTGTGTGTGTGTGTTTAAACTTGAAGTAAATTATGACAGAATTTTCACCATAAACTATAAAGTGCAGCCAAACTGACTATGAAAAAAAAATGTCACAAATTTGCATATTTGATTAGAGGTCTAGAATTTTAATAGAATTTTTAAAAATCCAATAAACTTTAAACTGAATGCAGTTTTGAATTATTTTGAATGCTTTTTTTTTCAGTCTGATCTTTTGGAACTCCACAGTTTTGTTTGTTTTACTTTCATAATCTCGAAACCTTGGATTTTTGAAGCTTCGTTTCAGGCTCTGAGTCAGTTGCAAGCATTTTAAGGACAAAATATCCCCACTTGTCAAATTTTTGTGAATTTTCTTAAAATGTCACCTCTCTTTCATTCACTTTCTCTATTTAGCTCTCTCTAAAAGTGGCTGAAATTACCCCAGGGCAATCCATCACAAAATCCCAGCGCGCTGAAAACAGTAAGATGAAAGCTCCACACAAAGTGCGTTGAATGTCTTCCTTCTGCATCTTTTTTTATAAGTACCTTTACTGTCAAATCCTTTGTGTGCACGTCCTCACTGTCGTCCAAGGGGATTTTCAGTAGCTGACCTATTTTAACTCTTTTATATTGATGAAGTCATATTGTGTACTTAATATTTCCAAAAATAGTTCAATACAATGCACTGATCTGACGCTTATCGATCAGTCAACCAAACCACGGGAAAGTAGTCAATTTTTCCAATGGTATTGTAAGCAAGATATATTCTAAACACAAGAACAAAATTATATCATAAAAAAAATTAAGTTTGAAGATAAATCATGTGTTAAGAAACTAATTTATTTATATATATATATATAGAGAGAGAGAGAGAGAGATATTATATTCTTTGAACTTATGCAGCAAGAAATACATTTTTATAGGTATATTCTTTATACATATATTTCAGTATACAGTATACAAAAAATGGCCAAAATGTATTACTAATATAGATTTTAAAATATATTTACAGTATGTAAAATATAGTTACTAATATTTTACCACATATTTTTGGCCATTTTATGTATTTTTCATGTTAATATATTGTCCAGAATATATATTTAAGAAAAAGAAACAAAAAGAAAGAACATCTTTAAAGATTAAAAATTTCATATAATGTTTTGTATAAATATAAATATTTTGTTATTTGAAGGTTTAAATGAAGTATATTTTGTATTTGATAAAGATAAACAGCAAGATTTATGCTAAAACACAAGATAATTATGTAATAAAAAATTAAAGATGGATAGATAATTTACATGTTAAGAAAAACAAACTTAATTCAAGATATATTCTTTGACCCAATATGACAAAAAATTTATATTTTTAAAATAAGAATATATATTTCAATATATAGAACAAGAACAAAAATGTATAATATAGATTTTAAACTATATTTATATAAAATGTATTTACATATAAGTTTTAATTACTTACTGTATATTTCAACACATATTTTGACCAATTTTATGTATTTTCATTGATAATGTTGTCCAAAGAAAAAAGAAATGTTGCAACCAACATATGTTTTAATATTCAAAGTGTAATATAATGTATGGTATTTTGGAATTATTTTTGAATGTGTATTTTGTATTTGGAAAAAAATTTAATTTGTAAAAAATATATAATGTTATTGATTCATTTAATATATATATATATATATATATATATATATATAGTTTATTTTTAAAAATACAATGAGTAATACTAATATTTCCAGTATTGACATGGCACAGCTTTCCCCTCAGGTCAAGTTGATAGCAGACCCATATAATTTCTTTAAACCACATTTTTTATATAACATATGGATATATTTAGCATATTTGAAATATATTTTGGCCATAAAAAAATACTAATTGCCTAATACTAACATTTCCAGTATTGACATGGCACTGCTTACCCCTCGGGTCAAGCTGATAGCAGACCCATATTTCTCCTTGCCTAGAGAACAGCTTAGACACAAAGTGGCACATCTTACCCTGCCCTCAACACATAATGTGCACGCTATCTTCAAAATATGCTAATATACCATAGTATAGCGCTGCATCTGTAGCTTGACAATCCTTTTTGATGTAGACATCAAGAAATGATTAACGCCACTCTCTCACACTAATCGCACATCCAGGGTTCAGCCATTTAAGCCACGGCGTTCAAGAGAGTCGCTCCGTGGAAATGGGTGTTCCAATGAATTTGGAATCCTTTCACAGTCGTTGGTCCTGTCTCACATGTTAATCCCACAGTGGCCCAGATAGAACATTTGAACCCCTGCTGAATGTTCATCTCTCAAGGTGAGGTCTCCTGGTCAAAGCCGCCAGGCACTGACACACCGTAATCCCCCGTGAAGGCCTTGGAGTGTTTGGGTTATCTCTGCCAAGGCAGCACAAGCATAGATTCCCTACACAGGCTGCCTTTTGAGCACAGACACAAATCCGAAAGCCAGCTTTCCAGTGGGCACCTCAATGTATTGGATGTGACAGAGATTTAAAAGGATTAAGCAGCCTTTAAAATTCATCACAGTTACAGTTTGCTGCTGATAGGTGCGAGCAAGTTGTGAAGTAGTAAACTTTCCGCTCTAAATATAGCTCGCGGGGTATAATCCCTTTCTATCGTGGATGTGGATTGCATCCCATTATGCAGGATCTTGACTCTTATAAAATCTCTCGAGATTATAGGAAGCAACAAAAGAGATGAAAACGAAATAGCATGTATGTAGTTCAAAAAGGCTGTGAAATATCGCACATGAGATACGATGTTGAAAGACAATGGTTGGTTGTGGACTTTGACAATTGGTTTTCTTTCCCATTCTAATGTATTTCTGATTGAAACAGGAAGTTGGTGTGGGATATTTTAAAAGACTGATCCTTTAATAGTTGTACCAGAAAAAAAAGAATCGTTTGTCTGTGAACCCTGATTTGCTACTTGTTAGAGTGAGGGAGATTCTTCTTCTAGAGAGCATTTGATTGGATAAAACATTAGACACGCCCACGAGTGCAAGATGAGTCATCAGTATTTTTGGGCTGTTCCCATACTGCATATATATATGTGTGTGTGTGTGTGTGTGTGTGTGTGTGTATGTATATATTATTCGTTATTTGTTCCCTCGGTTTACTAAATTGTGTGCAAGATTTACTAATTCATTCCCTCGCATTACTAAATTGTGCGCTCGATATAATAATTTGTTCCCTCGTTATAAGTAAATTGTGCGCACAAAATACTTTCTTATAAACCTGTTGCTGCTGTTATGTTATGGACAGATACTTTAATTGGGTTTATTTTGAGTTGGGTAATTATTATTTTGTGTGCACAATTTACTTTAAACGAGGGAACGAATTGCACAAATTACTTCTTTCCTGCATGTCATGTGCAGGGCTCGGTATCTTTTGCCTTTTTTGTATATTTTGAAATATATTGAACGTGCATTTGTTGCTGCCATAAAGCTCTCTTTTCGCTGAATTTTGTACCCACTTACTCTCAGAACAGAAGAAACAGAAGCCATTTGCCTTATTATAAGTTAGTGGACCATCATGATAATGATATTGCAAGGTAAAATACAATGCTTTAATTCTACTAGGACTGGGAAGTCTATGTCCTATGCCAATTAATTATTAACAGTGAAAGGTGTTTGGTTATGTCCATGATCTGCCATAAAATCACTGGCTGGGCAACACTGCTTCCCATAAAGGTCTCATAAAATGTTACAAGAATTTTACAAGCAACTCAATTAGAGCTAATATTCATAGACAAAAGCCGGAATACAACAGAGCTGCAAGAGTATTTTCAGCATAAAGCATTCATTTGTCATAAATCTCAAGTATTCTGAGAGAGAATGGATGTTTTGAAGTCTGCACAAAGTCAAATGACATTTGCAACCCTTTTTCCCATTGCAATATCATGCACTGATTAAATAGTTTGTTCAATAAGACATGGATTTAGAAATTAACAGGCTCGTTTGTTTTTATTTTTCGTTGATTTGAGCAGTATGTGGTCAGTTGTGTGCGGTCTACAAGATTTGGTGTCTTGCTATAGAAATGGAATGAAAGAAATTCTCAATGATTTTTTGCTGTTTGCTGCTCATGCTGATCTAAAACCACATTTATTTTTCTATTTAGCCTGGAGGCATGCACAACAAAGCACAAGCTGCCTCTACAGTGTAGTGTAGCCATATCTATTTATCAAATCACTAAGGCAAAAAAAAATAGGAAATGTTTTTTATCTCCGATATAACTGGGAAAAATGGTTATGAGGCTGAAGGCTGTGAGATCATCCTGCTCTTGGTTCTGAGATGTTATTTATGTGTGCATGTATGTATTTGCCTAGTTACAATAATTCTAAATTAAAATAATTTCATATCCACTTGCCTAAAAAAATAATGTGACGTGGCCTCTTCAGTTTGAATGAGCATGATGCATCTGATTATGTGGATTAATGTTTGTTCAGGTTAATTAGTCACTAATTAAAAAAAGATCATGTAATGTGCTCATGTGCATCTATTATGATTACCTGAACTCTGACTTCTTTCTCATCACACAAAATGAGGATAAGTGAATGTAAAATATTAATAATTTTATGAGTAAAATTTTATGAATAAAACTTATTTTAAGTTTTGACAATGCTATATATTGCGTTTTGCATTGAGAATTGCAGCACATGAATATACTATTTGAACAAGAGAAATAATAGGATACAGTATCACACGACCATGTTGTGCAGAAAATGACTCTGGTAGAGAGTGTAAGTACTGTGCTTACACTGCGGGGTATCACAGCTGAAGATAAGGATTTATTATTGCCTGCTCTTCCTGAAACAGTTTAGGGTGACAAGATGAAAGATTCACAGAAGCATTTAGATTTTAGATTCAATGTGATACTAGTTTGATCCCAGCAAAAACTGGGTTTGTTTGTTTTTGCTTTTGAACAGATTTAGAAAAAAATATGCAGCAACATTGATTTGAAGTCCATAACTGTGATAATAATAAAAGCCATTATTAATAGTTTAGCAGCAAATTAGAACGATTTCTGAAGGAGCATGTAATGATGCTGAAAATTCAGCTTTAATGTAATACTAAAATAATTACATTAAAACTTCCAGCATAACTCCTGCATTACAGTATATTCCATGTCTTCTGAAGCCATATGGTGGTTTTGTGTGAGGAAGAGGCTGTGTAAGTCGCTAGAGTGACTAAAGCCAGATTGAAGCAGTAGAGTCTGGTCTCTAACAAAGCTTGGTGCCTAAGGCAAGATCACATGCAACAGCGGAGGTTAAAATATTTCATACTTTGTCAGAACCTTTTCAGATGCCTTTTCATTGATAGCCCTTGGAGCACATTTTGTACTTTAGCTTGTTTTACTTTTTTCAGGAGAAAATGCATCCAGCCTCAGAGCCGTGTTACATAATAATAGCAACTTTATCTCTCTCTCTCTGCCTTTCTCTCTGTGTGAGGGCAGTTCAGTGCTAAATCAGCTAATTGCGAGAGTTATTTCAGCATGACGAGAGTGTGGGGCAAACAAGGTATAGATGACATATGCTTCAAACACTCAGCACACTAGAACAAGACGAGCAGAGATGAGAATATTGGCTAAGTGGCCGTGATTTTATTTTAAATTGACTCAGGGGGCACTTAAACTACAGCATTTCAACTAAAAATGGAAAACGTTTTATGCGTTTTGGCCATTTGTTTACACAGCAATGCAATACATTTCGAGGGCTGCTTTAAAAACCATTCCGCTGTCATCTCTGTGTAAACTACAAAAACGCAAATTTTTTGATGTCATGTGTATGTGTATTACATGTTTAGTCTATAGGCTAAATATTAGTTTCTTTACAAATCACAGCGCCAACTACTGGCCTGGCATGCATAATGCAGCGTTTTTAGTCATTTCTGCAGAACTGTGTGAATGGTATCATCTGTACACAAAAAACACAAAGGAAAAACTGTTTGTTTTTTAGTACATTGTTGTCATGTAAATGTACCATTATATTGAATATGGATGTGTATCTCTCCATACACAGTCTGTTTGAAATATTGTTTTTGTCCTTAAAGGGACACTTCACCTGAAAATAAAAATACTCTAAACCTAATCCAGACAAGTTATCTAACAAACACTCAAAATCCTCACAAACGTCTGATATTTTTCTGTTTATAAACAAAATTAACGTTCAGGCCCTGTTGTGGATGTTCAGTGAGATGACCTCAATTTTGCCTGGGCCGTTCAACTGTATATTATGTGTTTTTGTCTAAAGCAGTTTAATTAATTAATGCTTTGATCTGTTTAAGAAAAAAGGCAAAAGACACAAGCGAAGGCTCAAAGGATAATTTCATCAGTTATGATTTCCATGTTTTCTCCTCTTAAATGCTGAGATCAATACTGTTTTACACTGAGGCATGCCTGGGGTTATGTGCAGCCGAGCATGATGAGATAATTACTTCAAAGCTCAGTGGGTCTTCAGAGGTATGTTGATTAAGGCTGGAGGCTTTCTGATTGCTTTTGTTTGCATCTGACTCTAAGTGCCCTATTATGATTTATCATATCAAATATAATACTCTTTCTTTATGAGAATACATAATACTCTAACTTTCTATTTGTCAAATAATCATGTGAAAAATGTTGCATTTTTCACATGATTATTTGAAAATGCATTTTTTGCATTTTTTTGCATATTCGCGCGATTTTTTGCGCAGCTCGTCAGTGAACAACGGCTCTGTGTAGTTAATGCTGCTCAATGTGAAGGCACGCAGGTGATGGAGACTTACCGCTGATTACAGAACCGGCTTTCTGACAAGACTATTATACTAGTGGAGAATAAATGTTGCAAACATTTTTGATACTCAAGTTGCAATAGGTTCATACTTAAGTAACTAATAACATTTACTGAAATATTTTACTGAAATACTTTACTTTAACACCGATCAGCTTTTCCATCACAGATATAAATTACATTAAATGAAATATGTAAAGATAGAAAACAGTTATTTTAAATTGTATTAATATTTCACAATATTGTTGTTTTTACTTTTTGATAATATGCATAAATAAATGCAGTCTTGCATTTCAAAATTAAAAGTGTCAAAATTAGCACATTAACGCAGGCGATACATTTTTTCAGTTTAACGCCTTAAAAATATTTAACGCAATTAATGCAGGGGTGGAGCTAGGTTTGGCCACCCCACTCACAACTGCTACATGTAGATTGAGCAGTTGTGAGCAGTTATATCGAGATTGTATAATTTCGAAATTTGAAGCAAAAACAGAATGGTTTGACTTCAGTTTTGTGAAACTATACATAAAAAATATCTGCATGAAACAAAAACAGCGGATGAGCGGAATGAGATGCAGATTCACTCTCTGCCAGCAGGTGGCGCTTAAAGCATTTCCTTGGTTTCCGCTGTAAACAAAGCAGCGCTGCACTTATGAACTTTAATATGCATTATACAGAGGCAAGATGAATAGAAAAAAATACCATCTAAACTTTCCTAAAGACAATAAGTTCCCCTCAGACATACATTCATATAAACTCCTACCCCTAATTGAATCGCGATTTGTTTAGCATCTCAACCGATTTGAATCGTCACATATTTTAATCGATTTTCAACCGGCTCGCGGTTAATCGTTACATCCCTATTAACCACACTAAATTAAATTGTCATTTTAGTTATAATAATTGCTTAATCATTCTTAATAATTATTCACACTAAATACAATTGAAATTTTTTATTATAATTATTGCTTAGTCATTCATTAATTTAGTCAAATGAATGATGCTAAATAAAATGTACATTTTTAATTATAATTACAGCTTAATTTAAATAAAAAATTTATTCATTTACTTTAATATAATTATTTGTACTAAATAAATATGGCATTTTAGAATATGAACATTTAAGCTAACAAATAGTGAAGTACTTCACTGCATGACTCTTTAGATCCACTCAGAGCCATTAAACTCCCTTGAGGACCCAGCCATAGAAAGGCCCTTGATACTGATAACACAGCACATTATAGCCCCAGGAGTCACTCTCTGTAAATTTCATATGATAATTTTTCATTGAAGAGGATAAATCATACTTTCTCTGTGCAATCAGTCTGATCTATGTGTTGTGTAAATGCATTTGCTCTCAAATATACCAGATTCCTCATGCTAATGTTTCACATTGCTTCATATTTGATAGTCACCATTAACACCATCACAGCAATTGAGTGGCGTTGAATTAGCTGCTGAATTGCTCTGATATTATGGACTCGATGGGGACATTTACTGAGGATATGCTTGAGTAACTCCTCATATCAGCTGGCCTGAGATGGTTTCATTTGCCATTTAGATGTCAGATTTTGCTCATAAATTGGAGCCGAAATAGCACAGATAAAAGCTGCCAGAGCTAATATTCCTATTGACTAACACTGTTGTTGAAATAACAACCTTAATAAGATCATATGATAGACTTCCATGAACTCTGTGTGAATTCAGCTCTTGGAAGGCCATTACAACGATGTATAGCATCCGTCACGAGTTATTTCTAAGAATGGTTGGCCATCTCAAGGCCATCTGTTAGTGCTGATAGCGCCTCTGAAACTGACCATCAGCTCTATAGCATCAAGCGCATTTTATATGTATTGGTATTGCGTGATAACCACAGCGTTGGGGCAGTTTGAGATGAATCTGCAGTGTTTGTTCCCAGCGGCTTTCCGTATAGTGTCTCCAGACACTAACCGCTACCCTTGTGGCGGGACGCTCTCGTGCACTGCCTGATGTTACGTCCTGTTGTGCGCTATCAGGATCAAGGCTTAGCACTGCAGGGAGGGTGAGCCTGAAATTGCATCGAAATGTTGATTGCATAGCTAATGTGTTTTATCTACTCTTTTAAGCGTCTCTATAAAATGTGTTTTTCCCCCCCGTTCATATTCCCTCTGGTTTATTATGCCTTTTGATGGTTTGTAAACGTCTTTTATGGCGTGTTGAATGTAGTCATCCACTGCAGATGGCTACACATGGTGTAGCATTTGATTAATGATGGTCTTCTCAGTGCATTAATGACTGAAAATGAAAAACCATATATTGATGTGTTGACCTTGTAAGTGTGGAAGTATGCTAATTTTAATTGCATGTTTATCTACACTGCACATCCGGTCTGCTGCGGTCACTGCTTTCTTCATCTGGCATCTGTTCCTATCAAGTAACTTACTATAGTTAGTTCTATCATGAAACTCATAGAAGTGTATACAGCGACTTAAGTCACACTTAAAATAGTTTCATTGACTAGACATTGACTAGATCAACACAATATCAAATCAACTGGCATCTGCAAACAAATGATGCTAGAGCTTTTCTCAGAACTAGCTTGTTCACTTTTGTAACCCATTTTTGCATTATTTTAAACCAACTTGTGGCAAATTCATGTTAGTTCTCCTCACATTCTCACAGGTGTGTTGGCAGAGTAAATGTCCAGTTACTTCATTTTAAGCATGGTTTTATTTTGAAAAATATGCTTGTCCTGCATTTCTGTAAAATAAATTCCACTTGGTTTGATCTTCTTATCTTTGCAATAACACACCTGTGAAAAAGTACTTATAGCATGCTTTTAAAAAGAGTAATTATTACAAAAATAACATACTGTAAAGAAATATAATTAAGTGCGAACTGAATGTTATGGTTTCACTTTGCATGTTAATTCAATTGTTAATTCAGAAAATCATTAATGAGGTGACTTTGACAGTTACAGATTTGAAAAAACAAAAAGGCGGGAATAAAGAACCCTAAACGCTAACACAAACAACCATTAAATAAAAAAGCGTTCTTCAGGATAGTAATAGATCTGTTACTATGTGTAAAGAACCTTTAAAGAACCATCTTTTTTATAGCCTTTTCCCATAAAAGCGGGTGCAGCCATTTGTAAATTTAATGTGTCTTTTCTTCATTTACTCATCCTCATGTCATGCCAAAACTCTGTGACTTTCTGTTTACTGGAGAGAGAGAGAGAGAGAGAGAGAGAGAGAGAGAGAAATGGTCACTTCTGTAGATTCAACTTAAACAGTGTGAGTTTTCACAGTAGGCTACATAAGCTAGCAGTGGTTTAGTAGCCTACATAGAAATTTTGTTGTGGTAAATTGTTAAAATGTGTCATAATTACTCTGTGTTAGTTTAAACACTTTATACTTACCGTGCGTTCACACCGCCATCGTCGAGAGCGTCAAAGTGGCCGGAAGTCATTCATTTTCAATGTGAGCCGGCGTCGGGCAGCGGCGCGGCGCGGCGCGACTTGGACATGGAGGGCGTCGAGGAGAGTTGAAATCAGGTCAACTTTATGAACAGTGTGGTAGTGCTTTATACATTATGAGGTAAAGGATCTTAATACTTCGTCCACAACAATATTTAATGAGGTTAACGTAACGTTACCCTCCTTGTGGTCAGTGTGCACAAGATCAACAAGCATGTTTGCTTTGCAACCCCTTTAAATACAAGATAAGCATTCGATCTACGTCAGAGCATCCATGAATCTTTCTACAGCGTTGTTGGCAGGGCGGGCAGAGCGATTTTTGACGCTCTCGACAGCGGCGGTGTGAACGCACAGTTACATGAAAAGACAACAAAAGTCAAATGAGTTTACTCACATTTGAGTATTCCTTCATGATTAGCTAGTTAGCACTGCACTGTTAGCCCCTGCTGGTAGATGCTGTAACTAAACACTCTGGTTTTAAAAATCATTTTAAAATCTCTCGCTTAACGGCCATTAAAGATGATTTAAGATTTCAAAACACACAAACCCAGAGATCTTGCGCTAGCGTAGCAGCTGATGAATGGGAATGCTAACAGATAGCATTCAGGCTACAAAATGTTACATCAGCTTTTCTGAACGTGCCTCTCATGTAACCCTTAATGAATCCTCCTTTTAGACATCATTAATCTGAGGTTGCATCATATAAGTATCATATTATGTGAGGTGAAGTTTGTCGACGTGTTCGTTAGCAGCGCTAGCCCAACATCTGACCACTCCACTCCCACTCAACACAGCTGCTGACTGGCCATTCCCTTTCTATATCTCACGTACTGCCCGGAATAACCAGATTTCAGTTTTCTCCTCTCTATTATTCTTCTGTCACACTGATGCTCCCTAATACAATGCTTTAAAATTGTAATTATGCAGCAGATGATTGTAATTACGGAGAGCACAAAGTGAGAGGATTATTGTAGTGGAAATTAGCGAAGACATGCACATATTCAACCCAATCATGCAATGTGAAGGGAACGGAGCAGGTAATTTGCATAATACATGGCCATAATGGAGAGGAAAGTTATTTTTGTGCATATGGATCTCCCCATTTGCACTTTCCCATGTATTGTAAAGACTGAAATTGCTAAATGACAGAGCACATCTCACTGCTATATGCTGTAAGGCTAAAAACACTCCAAACAAAACAACAAACCCAGGTGCATAAATTACTGCAGAAGATTATGAGATAATTTTGGGTGTTCAGAAAAACTGTGTTTAAATAGAGTAAATAGGTTTGTGTTTTCTTAGGGGCGCAAATCAAAAATGTTCTCATAAAGATGGAGCAGGAAAATAGAACCAGGACATCCGTCTTCATTTTCCAGATGGGCATTAATATCAGGGAGATCTAAGCTAATTTCCCCTCTGCCATAGATCAGACAGACAGCTCATGGCACCACATCACTCCCGTTTCCTTTGCCTGAGCTGAGGATTCATGTTTGGACTGACTTCAGTTGACTTCACCCAAACTGCCCGAAGTCAGCAAGCCTTTAGGCTTTGCATTGGCTACGACTTGTCAGGCACTCTATAACTTGGCTTGGCTATAACTTAATTTAGCATCCACAAACATGGAGATTTCAAGGTAGCTCTCAGAGAACCTGTATGTTTTAGTTACAAATGCACCGGTCGGATGAGTTCTTGGCCATGAGGAGTATAGATTTGTTCAATAATTCAAAGAGCAGGAGGTCGTAGGATTCAAAGGAGATGCTTAATGTAGGAAGTACCTTGGTGAAATATCTTGCAAGTATGGTTTAAAAGCTGAAAATAGAGAGCTGCAGGGATGGTGTATTTTTGTAGGCCAAAGCTCAGAAACAAGTATTTTAGCACTTCCGGTTCTGTCGCATTGAAGTTGAATTGGTTTTTATGCCTGAAATAAAGTCTGTGGCTAACACACGCTCAAGATATTTTCATGTTTTATTCCACAACATTAAAAATACATCACTAAATCTCCCTTGTGATTTTTTAAAAAAGCTTTTACTTGTTTTTAAAAAGGTGCAAAGGTTGCTAACAAGTGGCTAAATGGGACTACGGAGGTCAATGGGCGCATTAAACATCACACAAAAGTGGTCAACTTTATCTACTCACTCATTGTGTTTATAATCATGTTCTTGAAAACTATTCAAACTTTTAGGGAAAATGTTTTTAAATTATGACTGAAATAGTTGTTGGAAGCTTAATGGTCATTACGTTGAAGTCACGTGGCCAGTTTGTTTATAGCCTGCGTTTAGATTTTTATGTTTAGTGATTGTTTATAGGCTTCAAAATTCATAAAAGTAGTGTTCATTTGTCAAGAATCATGATAAATAAAAAGATGTATGAATCATAAACTTTTTTTGGTCATAAAACCAAGAAATTGTCTGCAGTAATCCAAAAGCCAATGAAAAAATCCTATTGGGTTTTTATTGAGGGAACCAGGGTCATGCGAACTGACAGGTTGACTGCAGCACTCTATTCTGTCATTATTTACTCACCATAATGTCACCTGGAAATAAAAAACATTTTAACAATCAAATGAAAAGTAATATTTTAATTTGAATAATTTTAGCAATCAAACCAAACTATTTTAGCCAAACACAAATAACACTAATGGATGCCAACTTTTGCACAAGCAAAAACCACATAATGTATAAATTACATTTTCAAATCATCTATAAATCAGTACAGGAGAGCTCTTATTGTTTTTCTTCTTAGAAACAGTAATAAAATGCACAGAATCCCTGCAATCC